>NC_056725.1:659636718-659780909 GCF_019279795.1 Protopterus annectens
GTCCAGAGTAACCAGCCAAGACCCCTTGCCCAACATGGGAAGGAGTTGCTGTAACGTCAGCATCTTGAATTTTGGCACAATGAGAAAGGTGTTTAGAACAAACAAGTCCAGTATAGGCCTCCATTGCTTTTTTTTTTTTCTTGGAACAAGGAACAGTCTTGAATAGAATCCCTGGCCTTGTTCCTGAGGAGGAACCTTTTCTATAGCTTTTATTTGTAACAGCTTTGCAACTTGTAAGAGTGCCTCTGCTCTTTGATTTTGTGGCAGGTTTGGCATGCCTTGTCTCGTTGGTAAGCTGTGGAAGTGGAACCTGTAACCTCTGTCTATTATGTCCAGAATCCATTTGTCCTTGGTTAAAATGTGCCAGTTCTTTGAGAATAAGGATAATTTTCTGCCTAGAGGTGCTTCTCTTTGAGCCTTGGTAGGCGGAGTGATAGTCAAGTCATTGTGATTGTCCCTGTGGTGCAGTTGAACTCCCTGCGCCACTTCTTTGATTTGGTGGTTGCCATTGGCGGCCCCTGTAGGAGCCTCGGTATTGCCCTCTACCTCGAGCACGCCTGTTCTTTCCCCTTTGAAACTTGTCTGAGTCTGGAAAGGACCAATTCTCAGAAGGCCAATTCCTGCTGAATCTGGGAGGCTGAACCTGGAGGAAATCCTTGACAGTCTGTACTGATTTTGCCTTTTCCTCAATAGACTTCAACACATCCTGTGCATTAGCACCAAAAAGCTTCTGTTTTTCCAGAGGTGCATCCAGGAGCTTAACTTTAACATGGTCTGGCAGTGGCTGTTCTTTCAACCAAGCATGTCTACGTATAACGGCCCCTGTCATGGCTGCCCTACATGAAGCTTCCAATGCATCATAACCACACTGTAGAAAATGATTGCTAACCTGCTGAGTGTTATGAACCAAACCCTGCAATGCCTTTCTATCTATAGGCTCAGGAGAGGCTAACTTTTTCTGCAAATCAGGCGAAGCACTGGAGTCTAAGTATACATCATCAAAGTCATCCAACACTGGAGGAATAGCTAAAGGTCTGTGTTGGGGTAGCTTAAGGAAGGTACGTAGCCTTTTCCTGGAGTCAGAGAATTCTTGACCCTGCCACTGAAAATGTTCTCTCATGGAGTGGAGAACTTCACCAAAAGAAATATCCTCTGGAGGGGAGGCAGAGGGAATTGAATCCTCAGCATCAGAGTCCTCATAGGCCTGGAAGGATTCATCCTGGGTATCTGAGTGCTCTGAATCCCCAGAGGCTTCATCTGAAGAGAGGGTGTCGGTCTGCTCAGTTCTAGGCCTTTTATCTGCAGGCAGCTGAGAACCTCTGTCTGGGTGCGGCTGAGAACCCCTGATAAGAGAGATTAAATCTGCAGCAAGAGTCATGATCTGTCTATCAGAAGAGGGGCCCTGAGCAGTAGGCTTAGGATGGGCCTTGGCCTGGCTGGCAGCCTTAGCACATGCAAAGGCCTTGATGGACATGGATACCGGAGGCCTAGCTGCCCCACGTGCAGGGGTAACCTTGTCCACAGGAATGGTGTCGGGTAAATCCAGAGCTTCGGTTTCTGGAGGAAAATCAACAACCGGCACCGGTGAAGTTTCCGGGACCGAAGAACACGTTAAAGCGGTGTAGTCAGCCTGGGGCGGTAGACTTACCGCTTCCGAAGGGACCGAAGCACTCGCGGAGGGCTTAGGTGTGGTATCGGTGGAGGACGCGGGCCGAGGATGTCGGTCCCGGTCCTTGCGTTTTTTGGTAGATTGTGCTGTCGGTTGTTCCGACGGCATGATATAAGCGAAGGATTCGCCAAAAAAGTCTTCGGCAAATTCTGCCCGGCACCTGAGTGTGCACTTATTAAAGCAAGCACAGGCAGCACAGGCCGAGACGTCGTGGTCTGGGCCCAGGCAAGGGAGGCAGTAAGAATGGAAGTCCTTATGAGGTATTGGTTTACCACAAGACAAACAATTATTAACTTTTTCAATCTTTTCTGACATCGGCTGAGGCAAGAAAAAATGTTCCCCAACGGGGTACTTAGCTTTTAGATGACTTCGGTAACTGAAAACACAGGAGCTGACCGACCGGCACTTGCGAACTGCTTCTGCTTCTGGCACCGCGCTGCAAGAAAGACTGAAGAAAATGGCGTCGGCGGATGCCTTTATACTCCAGCCGCTCTGACGTCGGGGAGCAGGCGACATCAGCCAACACCGGACCCGGACTTTGGAATCCGGCCGACCGAAGGGCTGCCTGAGGCAGGACAACCCATATGTCAGGACTGCAGTTGCATTCTTGAAGGACATCATGCTCAACACATCCTGGAGCTAGCCACTCACAGATACCAACACATAGGATATGACTGCCAAACACACACACTTGCCATGCCTTGGAATAGAACACCTACCTGCCTATTCTATCACACTACAGCATTACGCAGTTACAGAACGCGCTACCAAGATTACTTGGACACAGCACTCCCAGAGGCATACTTCTAGGTGGGTGACATCATCAGCAATGGAAAAGGTGCCGAAAGGGATTGTATGGAGTGTCAGCAGTCTAAAAGCATTATTCTGCCCCCAGGCAGATGGAAGCACACACAGTTGGCATGGCTGGGATTACAACACAGACCTAACTACCTTATCAAACTACAGCATTACGCAGTTACAGAATGCGCTACCGAGAATTCTGGGATACAGCACTCCCAGAGGCATACTTCTAGGTGGGTGACATCATCAGCAATGGAAAAGACATCGATAGGGATTGTATGGAGTGTGAGCAGTCTAAAAGCATATTACTATCCCCAGGTAGACTGAGACAAACACATGCCAGTGGTGTGATCAGGACAACTGCCCATCTACGGACCACTATTACAATACTACATAGATACGAGCCGCACCACAGGCACTACACCTTTGAAGACTGTCAATATGACCTTCTAGGAATGCGGACATCGACATGGATGCTGGCAGTTATGATGTACATACCGGTGAACCAGTGTGTTCAATGTAGGAATCCATCCTGAAGTGGGGTACGGCCATCTGTTGTCTGGACGACCACTATCGCTATACAGGGTTACTATGGCCATGCCCACACACAGAGGCACATAACCGACACAAGGTGTCACTGGGCATGCTCACACACAGTGCATTCCAAACGGCTGTGTACTACTATGTGTCCATCTACACAACGTTATACTGGGCATGCTCACACACTTAGAAGCAAAGGGCTGTTTTGTATGCACTCTGATTCTAAACACGGAAGGGCACAGTGGTGTCAATAGTGGTCATTGTTAGCCTGAACGCTGCACTACATATATCAGACACCGGTCTTCTACACAACGTCTGCTGCTGTCCGTCACCGTAGCTGTAACAATCTAAACCCGGCACACTAATACCACCCATGGTGATGTCCTTCCAGGAGTGGCTACTTCGCCCATATAGTGCCATTCATAGACGAATGTCCTGAGACCAGGTTAACACCCTGACACCTAGGGAACAACTGCATTGTATGTGTATGCTAAACAGTGCTATATGTGTAGCGTTCATAATCACAGCTGCCAATGTAGATCCAAAAATGGGGAATACCGACATCTGTGCAGTGAGGAACACATGGCTGAAGGCTCAGTTGTGCACAACAGCACTACCACCGTATACCTCAGATACAGACATGTGGGCCATAACACAGTTACGGACCGCTCTAGGTGGTGGTGTCCCCACGTACATGAAGGCCACTCACATGTACTGATCAGTACACACTCAAAAGGCATAACAGATGTGTCGGGTGCAGACAGTGTCAAAAGCCGCATTCTAGGATGCAGCCCTCAAGACATCACCATGTCCTTGGACCAGCAACACACATCCATACATGTGGTAGAACATATGTTAGTACAACACCATGTGACCCATGACCAGTAGACTGTACCTAGCTCTACAGCAACTGTGCAGACTACCCATGTACTGATACAGTTGCATCGCGTGTTATGCAATGCAATGATACCACTGTTCGTAACCAGGTCAGCTGTACTCAAACAGGTGCCCTGGGTCATATACAGCTGTAACAGATGACTGTTGCTGTACACCAGTAAACACCCTCATGTTTGGATATGACATACATGTACCTGCCGTGGATACATGCCCCACACACACACAACACATATGTACATAGCATAGCTATTGCTGTCCTTCGTGCAGACAGGTGGCTACAGCAATTACACACATGCACATGGAAGGTAGGTCCATGGCTGTTGAATGCTAACAATACATAACATGTGATAGCAATGTTGACAGAGTTAACATTCCCTCTGTACTGGTTACCCATAACAACTATCATATCTTACAACAGTCTGTGTCATATATGTCATTACACGTCCACCAATTGCAATGCCTACAAACATGGCTAAAATGACAGGAATGTAATACCTACACACATGTACATGTAGTGGTATGCGTTCAGCTACCATGTGTGTGCAGTAGCCAATGTTTGCAGGTGATCTGTGTCTTACTACAAAATGCAGTTGCAATGCAGCCCCATCACTGCCAACTGTATATGGTGAAATACTGACAGTATGGCAAGATGTACATCAGGTATGGACGGATGTGTGGACAAAGTGGTGGGCCATCTTTGCAGATGGATGTTTGCTGAAGACAGCTCACAGGTGTGTCACAAGCCATCCTACCATAACATGTGCAAACACTAAGCTATGTATCAGATAACTGAAGGGGAAGACATACAACCTACACAGCGGTCAGGGTGTCACATCACTTGACACCTGTAACACTTAAGACCTCCCGTGTGCATATATCAGCACAATTGCCAAAGGTAGCGTCTGTATACATTGTAATGCGGGCAATACTGCTGCAAGTCTATCATACGTATCATAAGATAGCAGGTGTTTGATTCACAGTACTGCCATGTGTGTTTGCTTGTGTCTCCATATATGCCACGTATGGGGGGGGGGATACATCCCAATTGTTACTCACAGCCCTGTACACTGTTGTAGAGATCTGTACATACTGCTGTGTCGAAAGCAAGACGCAGGGGTGAGGTGTGTATCACACACGTGAGCTATCTGTATGTGCATGACATAGGTGCATTCAATTGTGGACTCCACAGTGTGTGTGTGTATGCATGTATGTATGACTGTCTGGTCTATGGAGCGAGGATGTATGTTACTATAGTGAACAGATAGGACCCCTAAACCCTCCAGGTGATGCAATCTACTACCCTGTTGATGCAGTCGATCTTGGGCATTGACTACCTGTACATGTTCATTCTCTGTCGTGTCATGTGGGTGCACAGCACTGTAACGGGTGATTACCACATAGGCAGGGGTCCTCACCTCCACTATCAAGTGTGTATGTGTTACAGTATCGTTGACCCAGTGAGTGTGGGCGTGTTACTGTGTCTGAATACACATGTGTGAATACGTGTGTGTGCATGTGTGTGTGTATATGTGTGTGCATGTGTGTGTAGTTGTGTGTTCTCATCCTGCAACGTAAATGTGTATTACTGCTACATAGTGAGGCCTCAAGCTATCAACTGGCCTCTACACTTCAGCTAGACCACTATGTAAACTCCCCGCCCAGTGTAACTGTACCTGTGATGTCACCCGGTATGGATGTCACGTCTCTAGCCACTGTAGCTTAGAACACAGCTCTCATGCTCCTGGATCAGCAGATGTGTAGACATCTTTGGAATGTCAGCCTTTCTAACAGTGAGGTTGAAGCTACGAATAGCATGCTGATATTGCCACACATGCCTGTGAGTAGTCCACATTTACACATGGGAAACTGCAAACACTGCTACTCAATGGCACATGCAATTAGACCTGAAGGAGAGAAGCAGGGCATCATTACCAACATGCTGTTACTGTTGTTACCAAGACACATACTGTGAACAGAAAATAATGCATTCTAAACCTGTACTACATGGTATGTCTGATGCGTGTCAACAGTACACAACAATTGTAATCTACACTTATCTCCCTATTCTGTTCACCCTGTGTGTCAGACCATATGAGCATGTCCCTGCACTGATGGTGTGGATGACAGGGATGCAGCACAGGCATTATGATATGCCCAGGGTGAGAACGTTTGCCAGGGGCCTAGGCTGCACCAGTGGATGACATCATGTGTGTGGGTTAGGGCCTGTGATCTAATTGGTCATGTGTGGTTGTTATGCATGTGAGTGTTGCCGTGCCCTACAGATGTTTCTGGTGTCTGCGTGTATGTGTGCACACAGTTCTGCCATGTGTATTATTGACAGCTCCAGACTGTACAGACCAGGTTTTACAGCTCACGGTGTCCGGCCGCGTGACCTGTGCCTGCCAGGGGTTGTATGGGCACTACCAGGCAGAGGTGCAGATTGGGTACTGTCCGATGACACATGTCCACTGGAACCGTGTCCAAGTTGGGACCGTCCAGGGCCACGTCCACGGGCATGTGAGGTAGCTCGTTCACATAGGCCAGCTACGCCACCTGGTGCAGGTCTATGTCCAGTTGCTCTATGCCTCACTCCTACCACATGTTCTAGCACAGACAGTTCACGCTCGCAGATCGTCATGCCATGGTCAAGGATTCCAACCATGTCACCCAATCGTTTGTCCAAAACATCAGCAATCTGCTGTTGAGCATTTGCCAATCCTTGGATGCTGTCGTTTAAAGAACGGATAGCAGCCCTCTGAAGCCTCTGCCCTTCTCTGTTCTGCCGTTCAGCATGTGCCTGTGCCGCCATTACAGTCTGAAACATGCGTCTGGTGACACCAGCTGCTGCGCTCTTTCCGGCAGGGGCAGGTCGGCCAGAGGTCCTCCTACGATCAGCACTGGCCACATGCCTGTGTGGCCCATCTCCAGTCATTTGACTGACACCATGGTGTGAATACACACCTTCCGTAGCAACCACACATTCCTGTTCCAAGCTACCACACGCTAACTGCCCTTTCTCTATGGCCACTGGTGATGGGGTATGTGTTGGCATAAGATCTGTGTGCGGGGATGAGGGGGATATAGGTGGAATGGCAACCGATAACACAGATTCAGCCCCTGACAACCCTGCCTGTGCCTCAAGCATATGTTCATCATCACTGCTAGAGTCTGTGGGGACACTAACATCAGATGGACCACAGGAGGGTTATGCACCTACATCAACTGTGAAGGCAAACAAAGACTCTACATTACAATACACACACACACCATGCATGTGATTTGACAGAAGGCATGCAACATTCATGTGATACAGCAGACGACATGCAGCTCAGACAATAACAGTGGCAGTTATCATACATCCCTGGGTTGCACACAACAGCAAGCATGTGTCATAGCAGAAGCCATGCATTTCACACAATCATGGTAGTAAGCATGCATCCCTGTGTTACACCATGTGGACCAGCACAGGTTAACAGTACACATGGCTGATGTGTGGCATATGATCTTGACATTAACATGTAGTATAACATGTAATCTGCTGACGTGTGCAATGACATGCATATATGTTTGACACAATGGTGTCCTGTCACATGTACAGTGGTGTAATAGTGTCACATTGCAGTGTTGTCTGTACACCCTACAGATAAAATGCACTTTTAGCAGATGTGCATGACCATTGAAGGGTATTATGAGGTGTCTATATTGCTATACAGTGTGAAGTACAGACAGTGCCACTGCATGGAATCATGAGGAGTCTCTATTGCTATACAGTGTGGATTACACACAGTGCATAGCCATGACTGTGTGCATACACAATACATATATACTGTGGATTGTGATCCATGTCGCTGAAGTGTATAGACAGTAAACCATTATGTGTAATGCGTGACACAGGTCACAGAAAGACATACGGATGACACCCCTGCACATCTGCAAACATATTTTAGCTGCCTGGCAACTATGTCCACACATGGCAGACTTGTCAATACACCATGTCCCACATGACATTTGTGTATCACACACACACACGAGGTGCACGGCTGACTGTGATGTCCAACAGCAGCAAGGGAAATGTACTGTATCTGTGGCCTGATGTGGTTGTCTGTGTATGTATGTGGATGCTGTACAGGTGACTACTGTCATGCTGTGACACAGTCATAAGGTTCAACACATCTTATGTGGTTGAATGAAGTTACGCCTCCACAAGCTGTGCACAGGCTTGTAGGATGTCCAGTGTTCCACATCTGCAATATAACTATTCAACAAAGGCTATAATTGGACCATGTGTAGCCAATGTACAACAGAGTATACACACAAACGCATCACATCTACTGTGTGTTGCTACGTCTTTGGCCATCCTCAATGGCCATGTGTGAACATGTGTTGGCCAAACGGTTGTGATGGCCATCTATCTCATGTCTGTGTTGTCCCATATGACATACACCCATAGATGTCAGATACTCCACTGTCCACAGGGTTATGCAGACAAAGGGTTGTATGTTTGGTTTGTGGGGTATGACTTATGGGATAGTGAGACAATGTTGCAGCCGGACCACTACATGTCATGGACATGTCAGATGGCACATCACGATGTGTGCACTCATTGCAGGGGCATATTCCACAATGGTGAATCCTGTGGGCTGCCCATACTCCAACTCACTGTGTAGTACTGTTTGTGTACCCCACATGTGTAGTTCTGATATATAGTACATATTCCTACATTGAACAACACCTCCACTGTTGTATGTACAGCTGTCCACACATCTAGCAATGACAGTTTGAAGTTTCATGTCGGTGTTTCACTTGGTTTGTAAGTATTGCACATGGGTAGCCAGTGAGATGGATTAAAGATGCGACCTGTATATTGTGACCGGACCATACATTATGTGTACATGTGTTAACTGGCCACATGGTGAATAGATCTGTGCATTAACATGCCTGATACTTATAACGGTCTCTCCTGCAACAGCCTGCTGTCTCTGCGGAAAGCCAGAGGTACCTATACAGGGGTGACACAGCAGTATGATCATTATCCACGACTGTATGACAGCTACAGGGTGCAATGTGCATGTTAAAACATTCAAGAGTACAACAGGATATACTATGGAGTATGCACGTGTGCATACACAGAATAGCATACTAGTATGCGGTATACGTGTATACATGCCTTGCATATGAGGTTACATTACATATTGTACAGTGACGCATGCAACTATATGGGATATAATAGTTATATGTGCAGTAGTGACTTACCAGGCAACTCCAGGCTCGGTGGTTGAGAGACACCCACCTCCACGATGGCAGCTAGGGTTTGTGGATGCTGTTCTGATGGTGTCCCCAGGTTGGCCAGTAGCTCCACGGTACGTGCGAGTGGGGGATGGGTTGGTGGCCCACCACCTGTTGCACCTTGTTCCCTGGCGATTGCATTTGCATGCTGTATCGCACGTCTGATCAGGTCCGTGCAGTGTCTGCGCACCTGCTGGTATGTGCGGTTATGGCCACCCACATCATTAACCCTCCTGCGAAGTTCCTGCCACAGGTCATCACGCTGCTGTGTATGATGTGGCACATGGCTAAACAAGACATCATAGTTGTCTTGGTGGTAAAGTATAAGGGCCTCATCCTCCAAGTGGGGATAGGCTGGGAGCCTTGCTTGCGGCATATCTGGAAGACAATGATGGAGTATCGCAGAGATGCACAGAGATACAGCTGCACATACATGTGTATCACATTTACTACATATAAACAGGTGTCTTTGCAAATCTTCATGACACTGACATGTTTGTGACACCCAATGGGGATTGGATATTATCACCATATATGTGTGTCACCTGATTACATTGCTCATACTCCATGTGAATGCCGTCTTGATGTGGGCATGTCTGTTTGCCTGTACTGGTGTTCTTGCCTATCAGCACATGCGTGAATGTGTCCACATTAATGCTGTCGACCTTGATGCTGTGTATGTGTCGCATATCAACACATACACTGCCTTAACAGACATGACCTGTGACAATGCAGGCATGCATGTGTTTTGCCATATACATCTATACGGTACTGTACAGCAGTTCAACATCCTGCCACATATCGCCTGTGTTGCACATGTGATACACATGGGACAATGGCTGGCTGGATGGTATTTGCAGGGGTGGTTATCAACTATAGCATGTACAGCCAAAGTCATGTAGTAGTCTGTATGCCCTGGGCCATGTATAGCCTAGATGGTTGGTACCTGGATGGTATTTGCGGGGGTGGTTATCAACTATAGCATGTACAGCCAAAGTCATGTAGTAGTCTGTATGCCCTGGGCCATGTATAAGTGTAGGATGTAAGGTTTCCTAGCTGTAGCAGACAGCCATGTTTCCGGCGCCAGGTGAAGCAGTGCCACATAACAGATCCCGACAGTTAATGATACATCTACCATGCAGTCATCACACCATGTCTGACAGAGGTGAAATGTACAGCTTTGCTGGACAGGGCTGCATAGTATGGCAGCAGTATGTAACGTGTATGGCACAAGGATCTGTCCAGCATGTGTCGATCTTTGTACTAGGAAGGTGGATGTCCATGACGTATGTATTTCAGATCAGGATATGTACGTGTAAGCATGTCCAACATCACAGTGTTGGACATGTCTTTATGCATGGTAGGCATAATGTTACATAGGCATAATGCTACATAGTGGAGATTAGGATTGTGAAGGCTGGTGATGCCCATCCAAACATGGGCAATACCCCTTAAAGGCGATACATGATCCGATATTGGTCACTTGATTGATGAGTACGGCTGTACAATGATCTCCATGTTCATGGATGGCACCCTGTCATGACTAGGGTTGCCTCTTAGGACTACCCAATAGGCTTGGTGATGTCACTAGCTCTGGGAGGTAAACTGCACAACACCATCCCTTACACACATTGTATTATGTTGTCCGCTGCCTAGGTGGTAGTTCATTGGTATAGGGTTATTAACCTAGCGGTGACAATGCAATATGCAGCTGTCAGATTGGGCACATATGTCACACACCTCACTCACAAAGCCCATTCTGTAGGTTCTCCACAACACAGAGCCAGCTACTGCTCCTAGGTCACAGCCATTCACATACTTACATAGGCAGATGCCTCCCATTTGTCTGTGTGGTATGGGCTACAATGAGGGGGAGTACAACGAATTAACCCTGTTTTACTGTAGCTGCCACTGGTGTGATACGCACATATTACTCTGACATCTTTTGTAGTGTTGGTTCTGTCAACAGTCCACTGGCAGAACATTCCTGTGACATACAAAGGTACATCTAGTATAATGAGTTTAGGTGCAACACAGTATGGGCGATGATGTCCTATGACCTGTCACAGGTATGATATGCAGTGTGAAATCATCCGTACCGTCCTCTACATCTGTACTGCTAACAACATATATGTTGATTAAGGTTCATGGACTTTCAGACCAGACTCAGCAGAGTAGTAGTGCAGTGCCTCCCATTAGTGGTGTCTCCACTTTATGGGTTGTGATAAACTGTTGGTGTGCACCATTCAGTGTTTTCACAGACTGACATGAAGCTATGTTTTACATGATGTGTATGTGTAGAGCAAACTGTTTTGCCATATGTGTATGATACAACCAGGGATGTGGACAGGTCCCATGCAGCCTGAGTGCACCTTGTACCATCATAGTTATGGTTACAGGGGCTCTGTAGTGTTAGTGGATATGTGACTGTGTACCTGTTGGGGCGGCAGTGTGTTTGTCATCAGACACCCTATCTGTATTACTTATTCATGCTCAGCACTTTCAGAACATGTAAGCACTTCATGAGCTACTAACTACTATAGCACTCAATCCTCATTACCTACAGGTAAACACTGTTTGTACTTGCATTTCCCACTTGCTTAGAGTAAAACAGCTGTTGTACACACTTTCCTCACATATCTAGTGGGAAATAGTTAAACATTCAGGCATGTCCAAGTGTCAATTCCCAGTGTTATCTCCTGTCTATAGGATGAATATGGGCATCATGAGGCAATACAGAAATTGTCTTGTGTACACAGTGAATACTCCCCCTCCTAACATACAACACTACAACCTGTGGGAGATGCACACATCTAGCCATGCTGGAGGTAAAGCTCTCTCCAACCCAGACTGAACCTGACAATCATGTGGGGATGTTAAAAGTTTGCACCACATCACACTCATCACTTAAGTCTCACTAGAGCTCCACCACCACAGGCCACACATACATTTGCGGAGCCTCTCAATACTACTCTGTCTAGGCAACAGAGAGCTCCAAAGCAGAAACATAGGCAGCCCCCATCACCCAACACAACACCAATTACTTATAGCCCACAGACTCAGTGTGCCTATCAACCACAGTCAATAGGGTGATATAACGTACCCAACACACTAGTCATAAGTGACTCTATAGGCAGTCACACTGATGTCCCACTCAGCAGGCTACACAAGGTGACAGTTACTTTCAGCTGGCTGTCGGGTAACAGGATCCGCAACATAACCTATGCACTCGGGTCACTCCTCAACAGGTACAATAGGACTGTGTCATTCTCCATGTTAGTGTGAATGCCCCGAGATGCAACTTCCTTGACTACATGTACAGAGACATTCAGCTGGCTGTCGGGTAACAGGATCCACAACATAACCTATGCACTTGGGTCACTCCTCAACAGGTACAATAGGACTGTGTCATTCTCCATGTTAGTGTGAATGCCCTGAGATGCAACTTCCTGGACTACATGTACAGAGACATGGAATAGCTCTCCAATCTTGTAGCCCAGCAGGTATCACCCTAGCCCTGAGAAGCATTCGGCATTCGTCCAGACTGATAACTGAGTACAAGGACAATTATTTACTTCAACAATTGGCTATGCTTCAGCTGTCATTCCAAGGGTGTCCAGTATCTGTCTGCTTTGAATGACATGGTTGACAGAACACAATGCTTTGGCACAGATTGCCTGCACCTGTCAGCCCTGAGATTACGGATAATGTCCAAGGCTCTTACTGCTCCTATAGTGCCTGTTTTAGGCACGGTTCAAATAACATTCACCACCATAACAGGAACAGGCAAGCAAAACCTGAGGGTAATGCTGCTCAATGCTTGACATCTCCTCAAACGCACTCACCAGAGGGACTCCTTGCAATGGACCACTAAGATATCTCTGCAGTGACTGGGACCAAGTTCTAGGCTCCTGAAAGCACCCCTGCACTAACAAGCTATTACTCATACCACACCTTTCAGTCATATAACCAGGAACGGAACACCCACAGCGGAGGTGTGTCCATATTTCCCAAGGATATACACACCAAGCTGGTTGCTTAGCACAATGCATCAGGGGTAATCCAAGTGCAACTAACTCTGGCCATAACTGCTACACAAATTGTAGCTTGCTACAGATTCCACACCATACCCCAGGGTTAACGGTCCTCACTTCTTGGTGTACTGGAAAGTAGGGTTCAAACAGAAACTACTGATGTGCGACTGACACGACCTCACCATTAACTGGGATACCTACTCATGTACCGACACATTAGGCCAACGCTTTCTAGGATTCATAACCTCCAATGGGCTGGATCAACCTATCCACACCACCACCAGGGCCAACAATATCCTAGACCTGGTCATTACCAACATGTGTGACTGGTGTTCCACACCTGGGTTATCTCCTCGTTGGTCAGATACGAACGTACGCTAATCATCCTTATCCACATCCCGGCACCATACCCTTTAAGGACAACACAGTACAATATTTCTACAAAGCCAACTTCAGGCTTCTTATGACAGCAGTAGTAAACGTCATGGCACCCGTGCAGATGGACAATACAGTTACAACCGCTGAATCATACACAACTGCACTTAATAAGCACTTACATGACTGCATGGGTCATGCCATCACAAACAGAGCTATAACGGTACCCACCAGAAAACGGATGCCACTCTGGTGGTCCACTGCCATGGACATAATGTACAACAGGAGGAGGAGACTGTTGCAAAGTAGAGTACAATCCCATGAGTGGGGGAGCTCCCTGGTCAGCCTCAGTAGGAATCTGAGATACTTTATCACATCCTCCAAAGCTAGCTACGTAAACATTACAGCGACTCATTCCAAGGACTATCACAAAGCGTTCTAGAGGTATTTCACTACTCTCGATGGTGATACCCACATCTGCTCTGACATACAGCAGTTAGGCATGAACATTACAGAACCAACCGATATTGGCAACATCCTGGCAGATAGGTTCTGTGCTAACTTTACACCCCTCTCACGCCCACTTTACACCCCTCTCACACCATAAATCACACCCTAAAGGGCCCAAGTCTATACAAGAACAATGCAGAGTCCCTGTGATCACAACTACCCAGTTCAAAGCTGCACTCTCTAAAGCCAGGAACACAGAATTCATCTGACCCTACAACATCCCAGGCTGCGATTTCCATGAACTTCAGAAAGAAATGGCTCCCCACTTGGACACCAAATTCACTAATAGCCTTGCATCAGGCATTGTGGCCCCGGAATGGCACACAGCAACATTTCTCACACTCCACAAAGGTGGCGCCACAATGGACCAGGGGAACTATTGCCCTATATGCATGACTAGACTGTTCTGCAAGGCTATGGAGCACATCATCATGGATCTCATTCACAGAGACATTGGTGGCCTCCAAATCTTTGATCTCACCCAGCTTGGATTTGTTAGGGCCAGACCATGACTCCTAAACCTGGTGGAGTCCTTTGAGACAGTTACCAAGGCAGTAGATGAGGGTAAGGATGTCCACACTGCCTACCTTGTCCTCTCAAAGGCTTTCAACACCGTTCCTCATTCTGGTATTGTTAACATACACATCCACCTGCACATCAACCCCTACGTCATGAGATATTATGCAAAGTGGCTCACGGACAGAATCCACACAGTGAGGGTAGCATACCCTAGTTCCTACTGTAAATCAGTTACAATTGGCGTCCCCCAGTCCTCGGTCATAGGGCCCCTCAAATGTTCGGTATATGCTTCTCTGTGGTACAGGCTAGCACAGAAGGACTTACCCCGAATAGGTTTGCAGACTACTTCAAACTAGGGGCCATGATTAATTCACCAGCTGATACAGATACCTTTGTCACTGGGACGGATACCTGGTGTCAATAACATGGCCTCAAGCTGCATGCCACAAGATGCATAGACATCCCCTTTGGATTACACCAATCACCCACGGACTATCACATAGGTGGTGGTTTCCTACATACATGACATAATAAGGGATCTTAGAACCCAAGTAGATAGCATCCACTCCTTTGATAAAGTACAGTTGTGTACCTACCACAAATGTTAGAGTGTATTCACTGTTGCAGTCATTACTCTTGGGTTATCCTGCTGGCAGGATACCCGCAGTCGGCCTGAATTCCAAAGTCTTGGTCTGGCGTCTGTTGCTGTCGCCTCTTCCCTGACGTCAGTGCGGCAGGGGTATAAAAGCTGACACCATTTTCTTCAGTTTTTCTTGCCCCAGATGTCAGGTGCCCCCAAAAGGGTAGGCTAAAAATTATGCCAATAAACTGCACTAAGGTAATCATTTCCTTCATAGGTTCATAGATTAATACTAGGCTAACTGCCCTTGCAAGCCATTTTAAGCCTAGCCAATTATCCCTTGTGAAACTCAAACCCTGCACCTTGTGTTTGTAAGACCAACAACTTAACCATTAGGCCACCCTCCCAACCCCATCTACAAGCAAATACACCACATAGGTTGTATAGAATAGAGAAGTGCAGATAAGACCCAGCAAAAGAAAGGGGGATGGTGGGAGGGTAACCTGGACTGCAACAGTGAATACACTTGAACATCTACATTTATGGTAGGTACACAACTGTACTATGTTCACAGTGTTTCACTGTTGCAGTCATTACTCTTGGGTTGAATCCCAAAGCTGAGGATGGGTGGCTGGGGCTAAATAGGATTAGGAGAGGCTATGAGGCCATGCAGAACTGCAGTGGCAAAGCCTGCTCTGGATTTAGAGTAGACAGTGCACACTTTTACAAAGCACTTACCTAACTCCAAGTTGCAGCCTCTAAGATGTCTTTGGTTGGTAATCCTCTGAGGAAGGCTGCTGCTCTGGTTGAATGTTGCCCACATGCCCTTAGGCACTGATTTGCCATGCTGTGAATAGCAGAAATGAATGCAATGGACTATCCATTTTGAAATGGTCTATTTTGAGACAGCCTTTCCTTGTGATCCTGCAGCATCTGCCACAAAGTTGCTCAGTCTTTCTGAAAGCTTTAGTTCTGTCCAAGTAGAAGCGTAGCTGTCCGTGCATGTCCAAAGAATGCAGAAGTCTCTCACCCTTGTTCTGTGGGTTTGGATAAAACGTAGGCAAGTGAATGGTTTGGTTAAGGGCCACAATGGACACCACCTTAAGCATAAATGTCGGGTTTGTCCTCAGAGAAACCCTGTCTGGATGGAAAATGATAAAAGGTTCCACAGCCATGAGTGCCTGTAACTCCGAGATTTGTCTTGCAGAGGTTATTGCTAGGAGCAGAGCCGTTTTCCTGGATAAGAATTTTATATCAGCTGTTGAGGCTGGCTCAAAAGGAGGCAGTGTGAATTTTTCCAAGACATAATTGAGGTCCCATGCAGGTATTGCTGCTCTCCTTGGAGGTCTTATGTTTTTGGCCCCTCTGGAGGTACTGCCTTATTAAAGGATGAGAAAAGATAGGTGGTTCCATATTGTAATGGGCTGAAATGGCAGAGGCATGGATCTTAACTGATGAAAAAGATAGGCCTTTGTCCAGCATCTCAGTTAAGTATTGTAAAATCTGTGGAATACTAACGTGTCAATTCCTTGTGCCTGGTTCCAAGCACAGAATCTCTTCCATTTTTCTACACAAGATTTTCTGGTACTGGGCCTCCTGGCCTCCAAAATAATATCAAACACAGCTTTGGGGAGAGGAGTGTTCTGAATGGCTACATTATCTGCCATGCTGCCAGATTTAAGGTCCTGAGTTGGCTGTGCAGGATCTGATTGTTTTGTTGGGTAATTTGAGGCAATGTCCAGGCTGGACCTTGAGACAAGGTCTTTAGTTGTGGGTACCAGTGCTGGCGTGGCCAGTCTGAGGCAATCAGCATCATTTTTGTCTTCTCTTGTCTGACCTTTAGGAGTACCTTGGGGAGGAGAGGCAGTGGAGGAAAGGCATATACCGTTATGTTTTTCCAGCTGAAGGATAAGGCATCCACTTTCTATGCTTGCTTGTGATAAGTTCTTGTGCAGAATCTCTGTAGGCAGTTGTGAGGGGAGGCAAATAGACCTACGTCTGGGCATCCCCATTTCCTTGTTATCATGCCAGTTTCCACTCGTGGGGATCCACAAGGTTTTTTGCTTAGTCTGCCAGAGTATATCTTTCCTGGCAGGAATTGTGCTTGCAGATGAACTTGATAAGTCAATGCCGGGTCCCATAAAGTCATGGTTTGTCTGCAGTGGGGGTAGGAATGTGTGCCTCCCTGCTTATGTACCACATGACTGTAGTAGTTGTCCTGGATGAAGTAGATCCTTGAAAGCTGTCAGGGCATTCTGAATAGCTAGCATCCGTTTTTGATTGATATGAAGATGCATCTGGCTTGTGGGCCATGTGGCCTGAATATATTTTCCTGCCATGTGAGCCCCCCAGGCATAATCTGATGCATCCGTTGTTAGTGCCTGCCTGGCTGTTGGTAAAGTGAATGGCTGTCCCTTGTTGTGATGACAGGCCTGTGCCCACCATTGAAGCTCCTGTTGCAGGCAGGGAATGAGGGTAATTTCCAGGCTGTGCTAATGTTGAGTCCAAACACTTTTTAGATACCATTGTAGTTTCCTCATATGCAGTCTGGCATATGGAATTAGCAGAATGAAGGATGCCATGAAGCCCAAAGCCTGCAGAATTTTTCTTGCAGATAACTGGGTCTTTGTTGCCAACATTTTGAAGCAAGAAGTCAGTTGCCTTTGTCTGGTGTGAGAAGCCATCTGGGCAGTTTTATTTAAGCTTGCACCCAGGAATATTATCTCTTGAGAGGGTACTAGTTTAGATTTTTTTCAATTACTGTGTACCCTAGGCAAATTAGTAAACTTTTTACAAACGCCAGATGCTTTAGTAGAATGTCCTTCTCTGCTTGAATAAGGCAGTCGTCCAAGTAAGGATATATTTGAAGTCCTCTGTCTGCAAAATGCAATTACTGGTGCCAGGCATTTTGTGAAGACCCTGGGCGCAGTAGATAAGCCAAAGGGCAGGACAGAGAATTGGTAGTGCATTGAGCCAGCTATGAATCTGAGGTATCTTCTGCAAGATTGTCTGAGACATGCTGGTATGCCTCCTTTAGGTCCACAGTTACAAGCCAAGCCTTCTTGCCCAGCATGGGTAGAAGCTGTTGCAGAGTCAACATTTTGAATTTTGGAACATCCAGAAATGCGTTTAGAATAGACAGGTCCAGTATTGGTCTCCAGGCTTTCTCCTTTCTGGGAACCAAGAAAAGTCTTGAGTAAAATCCTTGTCCCTGCTCTTGCTGTGGTACTCGCTGAATGGCCCTCATGTCCATGAGGAATGAAACTTGCTTTTGTGCCTCTGCCCACTGATTGTGTGGCAGGTCTGGCATACCTTTTGCCCTTGGCAGGGTGTGAAAGTGGAACCTGTAGCCCTAAGACACTATATTCAAGACCCATTTGTCCTGGGTGAACATGTGCCAATTTTGTGAAAAAAAGTGCTAGTTTCCCCACCAAGGGGGCTGCCAAAAGATAAGTGCTTGGTGCTGGCAGAGGAAAGTCATTGGGACCGTTTTCTGTATGGCTGTGATTTGTCTTCTTCGCTTTTGGAGGTAGAAGCACCCCATTGTTTAGGCCTGTATGAGCCTTGGGGCTGGGATCTGCCTCTGGGGCGTCTGTATCTGCCTCTTTGTGGCCTGTCTGACACTGGAAAGGACCAATTCTTTGTAGGCCAATTCCTGCTAAATCTGGGTGGCTGCACCTGTAAGAAATTCTTAACTGTCTGCATAGATTTCGGTTTGTCTTCCATTTTCTTCAACACCTCTTCTGCTTTAACACCAAACAAAGTATCATGCTATAATGGAGCATCTAATAAATTTGCTTCAACATGATCAGGCAGATTCTGTTCCTTTAACCAAGCATGCCTCCTAATGACAGAACCCGTAACAGCGGCCCTGCAAGAGGCCTCCAGACAATCAAAACCACATTGCAAAGTATGCTTTCCCACTTGTTCAGTTGCATGCAATAAATCCTGCATCTCCTTGTTTTCTGCACATTCACAATTTAACATTTTCTGTTTAAGCAGTGACCTTAAGTATTGCTGACATTTAAGCATATGAAATTGACAATTTAAAGCCCTCACAGCCAAGGTAGCAGCCGTGTAAACCTTTTGCCCCCATCTGTCCAGTGCCCTTGAATCCCTGTCAGAGGGGATAGGGCTTTTTGCAGTGGAAGCCTTGACCCCTTTGGGACCCTGAGAAATAGTTTCTGGGTCAGCATCAGGGTTTTTCTGGAACCCTGTAGTATCTGTCTGGCTTAACAGGTGCAGGAAGTAGAGAGGCAGGAGACAGGCCGGACTCTGAAAATACATCTACAATGTCTAAAACAGGGGGGATAGCAAGAGGCCTGTGCCGAGGTAGTAAAAGAAAGTCTCCGAGCCTTTTCTTAGATTCTGAGTAGTCTTGGCTCTCCCAGTGGAAGTCCTTCCTCATGGTATGCAGGGTTTCCCCAAAAGAATAATCCTCAGGAGGAGAGGCTGAAGGGATAGATTCTTCAGCATCAGAATCCTCATAGGGAGGAAGAGAGTATTCCTGTTCAGAAGAAGAGTCAGAGGAAATGGAAACCTGATCTGAAGATTCATATTTTGTCTCTTGCCTAGGCCTCTTATCAGGAGGGGGATGGGAACCCCTGATCAAAGTAATTAGGTCTTCGGCCATTTTGAGCATCTGTTTTTAAGCATGGAGGCCTGTCCATGGGCTTGCTGCACTGGTTTCTTTGTCTTTAGTGGTGCTTTAGTCTTTGCCTTTGAAGCTGCAGTCGGTGTTACATGTAAAGTACAGTTTTGTACCTACCATAAATGTAGATGTTAGAGTGCTTATACAGCTGCAGTCATAACAGATGGGTCATCCTGCCGTCAGGCGGGTCCTCGGTCTGCCGAATTCCAAAGTCTAGGTCCGGCGTCGGTTGTCGTCGCTTCTTCCCTGACGTCAGTGCGGCAGGGGTATAAAAGAACCAGCCGATGCCATCTTCTTCAGTTTTTCTTGCCCCAGATGTCAGGTGCCCCCAGAAGGAAGGCAAAACATAAACTTATGTAATAATGCAATATAGAGTAATCAAAGAATTAGAAGTTATGTACCTACCATAACGTTCCATGTTAGTTGTCTTCTTCTCGCCTTCTTTCTTGCTGGATGGGTTCGGAGCCGAACCTCGGCTCCGACTCGGCCACTCTAAAAGCTTGAGAGCTAGTTCCACCGGCTCGAGGCTCCCCTATATCCCACAATGCTAGGCGGCAACTCCTCAGATCTCGTTTGTAAGCTAGGCCCAGCTAGAAAAATTCCATTATATGGAAAAGGATAAAAAGGTCACAAAACAAACTCCTCTAGGTCTGTCCAGGCTAGGGGGAAGGAGGGAGAAGAAAGCGAAGACGACAACTAACATGGAACGTTATGGTAGGTACATAACTTCTAAATGTTAAGTTGTCTATCTCGCCTTCATTCTTGCTGGATGGGACCGCGTCCCTAGCACCTTGTCCCGGGTGGCCTATCGGAACAGACTCTTGAGTACAGTGGAACCAAAGTTGTCTCGGTCCCTAGAGGCCAAGTCCAACTTATAATGGGAAATGAAAGTATGGGGAGAAGCCCAAGTAGCTGCAGAACAAATCGAATCAATAGGCAGTCTGTCTTGGAAAGCTATAGATGTGGCTAAAGCTCTAGTTGAATGAGCCCTGGGTTTGGTTGGCAACTGTTGATGTCTGATCACATACACAAAGGTGATCAACGAAGTAAGCCATCTAGAAAGAGATACTTTAGAAACTGGAAGGCCCATTCTACCTTCTGCATAGGAAACAAACAGTTGATCAGACTTCCTGAATTGTTTGGTCCTGTCAAAATAGTACCCAAGTTGACTATGAACGTCTAACCAATGTAATTTTTGTTCTGATCGGTTCGAATAGTTAGGAAAGAACACCGGAAGATCAATGGTTTGATTCAAGTTTGCCGGTGAAGCTACCTTAGGCAAAAAGGACGGGTTAGTACATAAGGATACCCTATCCTTATGAAACAAGAGATAAGGGGATCGACTACAGAGCATGGAGCTCAGAGACTCTTTTGGCTGAAGTAATAGCTACCAAAAAGAGTGTTTTCCAAGATAGTAACTTCATTGAGCATGAAGCCGCAGGTTCAAAGGGGGGAAGAATTAAAGACGCTAGAACCAAGTTGAGATCCCATTGAGGAGGAGGATCCCTGATAGGTGGTTTGAGGAGAAAAACTCCCTTTAAAAAGGCTTTGCAGAGTTTGAGAGACATAATGGAGGACTCTGAGACTTCAACATGAAAGTTCGATATTGCTGCCAATTGAACTTTGATGGTAGACTGAGACGAACCTGAGTGGAAAAGTTCGGCTAGAAAGTCTAAAACTGATTGAATGGAAGCAGTGACAGGATCTATATCCTTTGACTGCGCCCAACAGGAAAAACGTTTCCACTTACTATGATAAATCTTCCGAGTGGAAGATTTATGAGAGGCTTGATATCTCGAACTGAGCGAGATATTAGAGGAAGCCTGGCTAGAGTTGGAATTGGAGGAACCACGCTGTGAGGTTCAGAGAAGGGAGGGAGTGGTGCAACTGACCCGACTGGTGGGTCAAGAGGTCTGGAACTGGGTCCAGATGCCAAGGTTGCTCCAACAGATAACGGTGGAGAAATGGGAACCAAATCTGTCGAGGCCAGTAAGGGGCAATGAGGATCATGGAAGCTTTCTGAGCGATGGCTTTCTGTATTAGTTGAGATATCAGTGGGAAGGGAGGAAAAGCATACAGAAGTCCCCGGGGCCAATCGTGGACTAGAGCGTCTCTGATGGGGTGGCCTGGTTGGGGAAAGAGGGTGAAAAAATAGTCGCACTTGCTGTTTTGGGGAGTAGCGAAAAGGTCGCAGCAAGGCCGGCCCCACTTAGAAAAACTTTCTCCAACACTGAATTCTTCAGAGACCACTCGTGAGGCATGAGAATAGCTCTGCTCAATTTGTCCGCAATCACATTGGACTTCCCGGGAATGTGCGTTGCTAATAGAAACCGCTGAGAAGAAATCGCCCATTGCCACAGTCCGAGTGCCTCTCGACATAGGGGGTAGGATCTGGTTCCGCCTTGTTTGTTGATGTACCACACTACAGACATATTGTCTGTCTGAATTGCTATAGTTCCTTTGGGAAGAGTCTTTTGTAGGGCTTGCAACGCTAGAAGCACTGCTCTCATCTCTAGAACATTTATGTGCAAGTGGCGTTCGAAAGATTGCCACGTGCCCTGGACCGTCCTGCCAATGCCCCCCCCCCCACCCCGATCAGGGAGGCGCCCGTTGTCGAGTAGCAACCGGAGGGTGAGGAACAAAGTGTCTCCCCAGAAAGAGTTGGGGGGGGGGGGATGTGATCCACCAAGAAAGATGATTCCTGCGCAATGGAATGGGACACTGGAAGTTGTTGGTATGACCATTGTGTGAAGAGCATCCATTGTAAAATTCTCATGTGAAATTGGGCTAAAGGGAGGAGAGGGATAGCAGCCGCCATTATCCCCAATACCTTTAGGATCAGTCTGACTTTGATCTTGTTGCTCTGCAAGACAAGGGAGACTTGTCTGTGTATGTCTGCTATTCTCTGGTCTGCGAGTGTGGCTGACATGTTGACTGTGTCTAGATTTGCGCCTATGAAGGTAATAACACGACAAGGCGACAACACAGACTTTTCGTAATTTATTGAAATGCCTAGTGTTTGACATGTGTGAAAAGTGTAGTCTCTGGCAAGAAGCATAAGATGCTTGGTGGGGGCTGTAAGGAGCCAGTCATCTAAATACGGAAACACTTGGAATCCTTGTCGTCTCAGATGAGAGGCGACCACTGCCATGCATTTGGTAAACACTCGGGGGGCTGTAGTGAGTCCAAAGGGCAGGGCCCTGAATTAGAAATGACTGGTTCCCAGCCTGAAGCGGAGGAATCTCCTGGAGCGTCGACTCATTCTGATGTGATAGTACGCATCCTGGAGATCTATAGAGCACATCCAGTTGTCCCGCCCCAAAAGGGGTAGAATGGACTGCAGCGTGACCATCCGAAACTTTGTTTTCTTGACAAACTTGTTAAAGTTGCTGAGATCCAAAATGGGTCTCCAGTTCCCTGTTTTCTTTGGAACCAAAAAGAATTTGGAGTAGATTCCGGATCCTTGTTGGTCTGCTTGAACTGGTTGAATGGCTCTTTTTGCAAGCAGCTTTGAAATTTCTAGTGCTGCTTGCTCCCTTTGACTGGGTGGAACGTCTGGAAGGGATTTTTTTGGATTGCTTTGGAATGAGAAAGAGTGGGATTCTGTAGCCTTCGGATATGATAGACTGTACCAACTTGTCTTGAGTTAGGGATAGCCAGGCTTCTGGGTACAGAGATAATCTTCCCCCGACTGCCTCCGAAGGTGGACAGTCGGGCAACCCCTCAGGGATGCTGAAAGGGCTCGTCAGAGAAGGTTTCTCGACTGCCCTGATTCTGCGGGCCCCCTCTGCCTCTAGGACGGCGTCTACCATTATTGTTCCCCCCTCTGCCTCTAGAGGGGAACAGACTCTGTGCGTCAGGCAAGTCTCCCTGAGATTGGTTGCGGAACCACATCTTTCCCCCCTTCTGGCCTTTGGGGTAAGGCCTAGAAGGAGTAGAAAAACGGACTCCCACGGCAGAGAGAGTCTTGCCTTCAGTCTCGCACCTAGTCAGGGTTTCCTTCACTTGAGGACCAAAGAGGGATGATCCATCAAACAGGGAATTAGTGAAGGACGCCTTGAAAGGGTCTGCAAAATTACATAGCCGCATCCAGACGTGCCGACGCAAGGCCACACCTGTACCTGCCACTCTACTTGCTCCATCCGCCGCATACGAAAGGAGGCGCATGGAGGAGTTAACTATTGAGTTGAGGGTCGCCAGCTGAGAGTTCATCCTATCCTGAAAACCCGCAGCTGTTGGATCCTTTAACATTTCGCTCACTTCCTTGAGCAAATCTCTCTGGAGACGAGTGAAATGATACAGGTAATTCAGCGAGCGCATAGAAAAAGTCACTGACGAAAACATCCGCTTCCCGTACCTGTCCATAGACCTAGACTCCTTGTTAGGAGGATGGACAGGCACTGAAGGATCAGCTAGCTCCTTCTTGGTGGCTGCAGCCACCACCATAGCATCCACAGAGACACCTTTGGTCAGGAATTCTTTGTCCTTGGGGGCAGTGATAAATTTTGATGGTCTCCTGGGGGTGGGGTCCACAGAGTCCGAAGCCGTCCAGGCCTTCTTTGCCACCACTTGCATAAGGGGGTCAAAGGGAGGGGACACCCAGTTGGTGGAAGGGCGAGAGCCAAACGCCTCAAGGTACACCGATTCATCCTCTGAAGGGTTGAGGGCTGGCCAATTCCCCCTCTGTTTTAAGATCTCGAGGATGTCTGCAAAAGAGAGACATCTTCAGGAGGGGGAACGAGGGGAACCTTCAGAATCCTCTAAATCAGTGTCAGAGGTGACAGACTCAGGGGAGTCGACGTGCTTCTTCTTGCACTGCCTCTTCCTAGGAGGCTCTCCTACCGGGTCAGGAGAGGCCTCGGAAGAGGAGGAGATCCCCACTGGGGATACTTGAGGAGCTGGCTCTCTACGATCCGGGATGAGGGAGTGAGCAGAAATCACCGGAGGCACCGTGGAGGGAGGGGCAGATGGAGCAGACTGTGGAGTTGAAGCAGGTTCTAACACACTCCTCATGACCTCGAAAGCACCCCCGTCAGGCAGAGCCAGAGGTCTCCGCTCCGAATAGCTGGAAACCTCCCTTGGCACCGACAGTGATGGCTCCGAGGCCGATGTCGGAGCTGAACTCGCCAGCGCCGAAGCACCGAGAGGGAGAGCGGGGTCAGACAAGGGTCCGATGCCACTCGCCCCCTCGGAGCCGACGAGGGAAATCCGGCACAGATTCCTCCAAGGAAGAAATCGGAGCAGACGACGGTACCGAAGACAACGGTATCGGTTCCGACGCAGCCACAGTCTCCGCCCCGGCTCTGAACTCAGGGGAGTCAGAGGAGGAACATTCTGAGTGATGGGATTAGCCATCGACTGTTGAGTCGGGCTTTGAAGCATCTGGGCCAGTGCCTCGGACTTAAGTCGACTCACTACCCTCTGAAGGTCATGATCATGTCCGTTCAGACAACAATGGTGATGCTGGAGCCGAATGAACGAAGCCGATAGATGGTGACCGGGACCTTTTTCTGGAGGTCGGTTCCGACAATCTGATCGGAGCCGACTCACCGGTGTCTACCTCTGCTCTGGCCGGAGCAGAGGAAATAGTAGAGACATGAGTTCGAGAATCATCGGCTCCAGCCGGAGCCGATGTTCGAACAGCCTCGAAGCCCCAGAAGACGACTCAGATACCAGAGCCGATGGTCTGGTAGGCTTCGAGGGTTTCCCCGAAGATTGAGTCGGGGGACCCTCAGGCTTCAATAAGCCCCTTAGAATGAGCTTATTTTTACGCTCCTGCAGGACTCTAGGGCTGAAGCTGAAGCCATGGCAAACAGCACGAGTCCTGCAGGTGCAAAGGTCCCAGGCAGTATACACAAGAAGTGTGACCGTCTGTCAGAGACATCTTCTGACAGCACGAGTCACACTTCTTAAAGCCTGAGACCTTTGATTCCTTAGACATCTCTAAAGAAGAAAAAAGTGTAATCACACACTCACATACACACACCGATTACACTTATTAGTAAGTAATTTAGAAAAATTAAATCCCTACAAAACACAGCCACTCCAACTACTAGGAAGGGAGGGACTGGGCCTAAGGGCCCAAGGGAAGAACTCTAGTGAGTTTTGGAAAGAAGGGGAAAAATTGGAAAGGAATGGTAGGAAACTACCTAATTTAGAAAATAATGAAGAAAAACTAACTTAAAAGGGGGTCTATCTAGGATTAAACGTAGTCTTAACAACTAACCTGACGAGCCGGTTGAAGAGCACCTCGATCGCTATAGCGGCAAACGAGATCCGAGGAGTTACCGCCTAGCATTGTGGGATACAGGGGAGCCTCGAGCCGGTGGAACTAGCTCTCGAGCTTTTAGAGTGGCAGAGTCGGAGCCAAGGTTCGGCTCCGAACCCATCCAGCAAGAATGAAGGCGAGATAGACAACTTATCAGTAGATTGCAAGCAAATACACCATAAAAGAATACCCCAATCAGGTTGTATGCGAAGGTGTTTGTCATAAGGCCTGTCCCAAGAGGGGATGGAGGGAGGGAGGGAAACCTGGACTGCAGCTGTATAAGCACTCTAACATCTACATTTATGGTAGGTACAAAACCGTACTACGTTCATCGTGCATACAGCTGCAGTCATAACAGATGGGTAGAATACCAAAGCTAAAAAAGGGGTGGCAGGCACTAAAGTGGAACTAGGAGGAGCTAGGATGCCCTGCAAGACTGCTGTGGCAAAGCCCGCTCTAGATTTAGAGTAAAGTGGAAGGTGATAGTGCTTGGAGAAGGTGTGCACAGAACTCCAAGTGGCTGCTTCCAAAATGTCCTTGGTAGGAACCCCCCTGAGGAAAGCTACAGAGGTAGCTGTGGCCCTTGTGGAGTGGGATTGGATGCTTGAAGGCACAGTTTTTCCATGAAATGAGTAACAAAAGCGTATGCAGTGGGCTATCCATTTTGAGATTGTCTGTTTGGAGATGGCCTTTCCTTAAGCACCCATAGCATAGGACACAGAGTTGCTCGAATTTTCTGAATGGCTTTGTCCTGTCCAAATAACAAAGTTGTCTGTGAATGTCCAAGGAATGTAGTAGTCTTTCCCCTTTGTTTTGAGGGTTAGGGTAAAAGGTAGGTTAAGTGGATAGTCTGATTAAAGGCTACACCGGATACTACATTTGGCATAAAGGAAGGGTTGGTTCGTAAGGAAACTGTCCTGATGGAAAATGATGAAAGGTTGCACAACCATGAGGGCCTGTAGTTCCGAAACCCTGCGTGCCGAGGTGATAGCCAGAAGGAAGGCAGTTTTCCATAACAAATATTGCAGCTCTGTTGAAGCAGCTGGCTCAAATGGAGGCAGGGTCAGTTTTTCCAAAATGAAGTTGGTCCCAAGCTGGTACTGGTGGTTTCCTTGGGGGTTTTATATTCATAGCCCCTCTGAGGAACTGTCTTAAGAGAGGATGAGAGAATAAAGGAGGATCTGTGTTGTACTGTGCAGAAATGGCTGAAGCATGGATCTTGATGGAGGAGAAGGAAAGTCCACTGTTTAACATCTCAGCTAGGTACTGTAATATTTGAGTTAAATTTATTACCCAAGGATTCTGGCCCTTTTTCTGATTCCAGGCACAAAACCGTTTCAGTTTGGCGGAGTAAGCTTTTCTAGTAGAAGGTCTTCTGGCCTCACAAGATGACATCCTGCACCTCTCCTTGGAGAGGAGGGTCTGTTGGGAAATCAAGGGATTCTCCATGTGGCTAGATTGAGGGTTTTCAGCTGACTGTGAAGAGTTTTGAAGTTGTGCTGGGACGACAGAAGAGACACTAGAGGCAGGATCCATGGCGGAGAATGCGTCAGACTCTTCAGGAGTGGATACCAGTGTTGTCTTGGCCAGTCTGGAGCAATGAGAATCATGTTTGGCCTCTCTGCTCTGGCTTTTAACAGAACTTGGAAGAGGTGGAAAGGCATAGACTGTCAATGTTGCCCAATTGAAAGAAAGTGCATCCACTTTCCAGGCCTGTGGATGATGGGTCCTTGAACAAAATTTTTTCAGTTGGTAATTTCTGTGGGTAGCAAAGAGATCTAGGTCTGGCTGTCCCCATGCCCGAGTTATCTTTGCGAAAACTTGAGGATGCAACTTCCATTCATGTGGATCTGTCATATTTCTGCTTAGGCTGTCTGCCAGTGTGTTTTCCTTCCCTGGCAGGAATTGTGCTTGAAGCTGGATTTGCAATTCCAGAGCAGTGTTCCAAAGGGACATGGCTAGTCTGCACAGGGGGTATGAATGAGTTCTTCCCTGTTTGTTTATGTACCACATCACTGTGGTGGTGTCTGTCCTTATTAATACCTGGCCTGGATGCAGTAGGTCTTTGAAGGCCATAATAGCATTTTGCACTGCTAGCATTTCCTTTTGATTGATGTGTAGGTGCTTCTCTTTTTGGGACCATTTTCCCTGAATGCACTGATCTGTCATGTGCGACCCCCAGGCGTAGTCAGAGGCGTCTGTTGTGATTATTTGATTTGCTTGAGGTATGCAGAAGGGGAGACCTATGTTTCTTTGGCATGCTTGAGCCCACCACAGAAATTCCTTTTGAAGACATGGAATGAGTGGTATAATTGTTTCCAAACTGTGGCTGTGTTGAGACCATAAGTTTTTTTAGGTACCATTGAAGTTTCCTCATATGCAGCTTTGCACATGGGATCAGCAGGATGCAAGATGCCATGAATCCCAGAGCCTGCAGGACTTTCCTTGCAGTCAGCCTGGTGAAGGTTGCCATTTTGCTGAAGTATTGTGTTAGTTGCCCTTGCTTCTCTGGCGTGAGGTAGGCCATCTGGGTGTTTGTATTCAAGCTGGCACCCAGGAAAATTATTGTTTGAGGGTATTAGTTTTGATTACTTTTTGTTGACTGTGTATCCCAGAAAGTTCAACAGTTTTATTACAAACGCCAGGTGTTTCAGAAGTATGTGTTTGCTGTCCGCTTGGATCAAGCAGTAGTCCAGACATGGGTATATTTGTATCCCTTGAAGTCTGCAAAAGGCAATTACTGATGCCAGGCATTTCGTGAACACTCTGGGCGCAGTAGATAAGCCAAAGGGCAATGCAGAGAATTGATAATGGGTTGAACCTGCAAGAAATCTGAGGTATCTTCTGCAATCTTGTCTGATAGGGACATGCAGGTTATGTCTCCTTGAGGTCCAATGTTACCAGCCAAGACTCCTTGCCCAGCATGGGAAGAAGCTGCTGTAATGTGAGCATCTTGAATTTTGGTACGAGTAAATGTGTTTAGGATGGATAGGTCTAAAATAGGTCTCTAATCTTTGTCCTTCCATGATACCAGGAATAGTCTGGAATAAAAACCTTGACCTTGTTCTTTTGCAGGTACCTCTTGAATAGCTTTCATGTCCATGAGAGCTGAAATTTGTTTTTGTGCCTCTGCCCTTTGATTTTGTGGCAGGTTTGGCATACCTCTCATTTTTGGAAGGGTGTGAAAGTGGAATCTGTAGCCTCCGTCTATAATGTCCAGGGATCCATTTGTCTTGTGACAATATGCCAATTTTTTGAAAATAATGCCAGTTTTCCGCCAAAAAGTGCTGCCATTAAAGCTTTGCTTGGCATGCAAATGGGAAAGTCATTGTGTCTGCTTTCTGAATGACTGTGATCTATCTTCTCCACCTCTTGGGGTAGGTGCTTGCCATGGTCTGGCTCTGAATGATCCTTGAGATTGCCCTCTACCCCTCGGGCACCTGTATCTGCCTCTGAGGTCTGTCCGTGGCTGGAAAGGACCAATTTTTTGAAGGCCAGTTTCTGCTGAAACGTGGTGGTTGTACCTGTAGGAAATCTTTCACTGTTTGCATTGATCTTGCCTTTTCCTCCATTTTCTTTAGTACCTCCTCAGCTTTAACACCAAACAATACATCTTTTTGAAGAGGTGTATCTAGTAATTTAGCTTTGACATGATCTGGTAAGGTCTGCTCTTTGTGCCAAGCATGTCTACGTATGACAGACCCTGCAACAGCAGCTCTACACGAGGCCTCTAAAGCATCAAAACCACACTGCAAGGTATGTTTACCCACTTGCTCTGTACTATGCAACAAATCCTGCAACTCCTTTAAATCTGGTTGCTCAGGTTGTGTCATTTTGCTTTTCAACTGAGATAACAAAAACTGTTGATACTTTAACATATGGAACTGACAGTTTAATGCCCTCATGGTTAAAGTGGCCGAGGTGTACACCTTCCCCCCCCCACCTTTCTAAAGCTCTGGAATCTCTCTCTGAAGGTAATGGGTTTTTAGCAGTAGAGGCCTTAATTCCCTTGGGACCCTGTGAAACAGTTTCTGGGTCAGCAGCATGGCTTTTGTATAGGAACTGGTGTGAATCAGGAACTTTGTAATACCGGTCAGGTTTAACAGGAGCTGGAGGTAAAGAATCTGGGTTGAGGCTGGCTTCTGAGTACACATAATCTAATATATCCAAGACAGGAGGGATAGCCAGAGGCCTGTGCTGGGGAAGCAAGAGAAAATCCCTCAGCCTTTTCTTGGAATCTGAGTAATCTTGGCCTTCCCAGTGGAAGTGTTCCCTCAAGGTATGTAGGGTTTCCCCAAAAGAATAGTCCTCGGGGGGGGGGGGGGGGACTGAGGGAATGGACTCCTCAGCATCAGAGTCTTCAAAAGGGGAATAAGAATATTCCTGGTCCTCAGAATGTTCTGAGGTAATAGAGGCTTGATCTGAGGAAGGGTAGTCTTCCTCCAATCTGGGCCTTTTGTCTGAGGGGGGGATGAGAATCCCTGATAAGAGTAAGCAAATCCTCAGCCATTTTGAGCATCTGTTTTTTTAGGCATGGGGCCTTGAGAGGGGGTCTGTGGTCCTTGTGTTTTAGTTTTCATGGCTGCTTTAGATTTTGTGAAGGCCTTAATGGAAAAGGAGGAAGGCCTGAAAACACCTTGAGAAGAAGTGGCAGGCCTGTCTAAACTCTGAGTTTCCCCGCCAAGAGTGGTGTTGGTATCTGTAGTCGTAATGGGGGCCGAGCAGCCTGCGACCTCGGGCACAGAAGACACTGGTAATGAAGAGTCATTGGTACTCAGGGGCTGCGTAGGCGCCTCGCTGAGAACCAGAGCACCGGTAGTCGGCTTTAGCGTGGTGTCAGTAGAAGTCACGGACCTCGTATGTCTGTCCTTATCTTTGCGTCTTTTACTCAAAACTGGAGTCAGAGCATCCGACGACATAATGTAATTAAATTTTTTACCAAAATAGTGGTGGGTGAACTCCGCCCGACGCTTAATATAGTGCGTTTGTTGAATCTAGCACAAAAACGGCAGGCCGAGACGTCGTGGTCTGGGCCCAAGCAAGGAATACAGAAAGAATGGAAATCCTTAAGCAGTATTTGCTTCCCACATGAAATGCAATTATTAACTTTGTCTGACATCGGTCTGAGCAAGAAAAGTTTCCCCAACGGGGTACTTAGCTTTCAAGAAGACTTCGGCTGAAATATTTGCGTAAATCTCAGGAGCTGGCCGACCGGCACTTGCGAACCGCTTCTGCTTCGGGAACCGCACGGCAAGAAAGACTGGAAAAGATGGCGTCGGCTGGTTCTTTTATACCCCTGCCACACTGACGTCAGGGAAGAGGCGACGACAACCGACGCCGGACCTAGACTTTGGAATTCGGCTGACCGAGGACCCGCCTGATGGCAGGATGACCCATCTGTTATGACTGCAGCTGTATGCACGATGAACATCTGTGTAGGCCTGAAAACACCCTCAGAAGCTGATGCCTGCTCAGCGGCTCTGGACCCATCTGAGGGAATATTTTCCAAGTGTCGAATACCTTGAGTTTCCAGCGGCCTAGTCTGCTCCACGTGGGAGTCGGAAGCGGCCTGCGGCTCTGAGGTAGGGGGCATCAGGGGCTAAGAAAGCACCTCACTGAGAACCGGCGACTGGCTTAAAAGAAGCCTGGTCGTCAGTTTTGGACCTCGGATGCCTGTCCTTTTCCTTTTGAATTGCAGTAGTTGGATGGCTATCCGACACCATGTAATTAAATCTTCGGCCAAAGTAATGAAATGCAAAATCGTACCGACGCTTAATAGTGCGTTGGTTAAATCTAGCACAAAACCTGCAATTAGCAACGTTGTGATCAGGGCCTAGGCAAGGAATACAGTAAGAATGGAAGTCCTTATGAGGTATTTGCTTCCCACAAGAAATACAATTAACTTTTTCTGACATCGGTCTGGAGCAAGAAAAAAAAAAAAGTTTCCCCAACAGGGTACTTAGCTTTAAATGAAAACTTCGGATCTGAACTTTGAACACGAAAATCTCAGGAGTCGGCCGACCGGCACTTGCGAGCTGCTTCTGCTTCGGGCACCGTGGGGCAAGAAAGACAGAAGAAAATGGTGTCAGCTGCATCTTTTATACCCATGGTGCACTGACATCAGGGAAGAGGCGACAGCAACCGAAGCTGGACCAAGACTTTGGAATTCAGGCTGACTGTGGGTAGCCTGCCAGCAGGATAACCCACGAGTAATGACTGCAACAGTGAAACACGATGAACATCCATATTGCCAAGGTGGTGTGGATATCCTATGTGGCCACCCTAATTCTCCAATGGGTTTGCAGCTAGAACAGAGGCAGGCATTGTGGATTTCTACTCATGACTTATGAAACGCATTAAAGGGTGCAACACCCCATTTGGGATGTACCTTACGAGACAACAGCAACAACTTTAAATACCACAACAAGAGGATTACTGACCTCCGAAGGATGACATATGCAGCCCAACTACAGAAACCCCAACTGTACTCATTTGCATACCGCATACTCAGAGGCGATATCTGCTGAACATACATGGCCCATGTCCGAAATAATATTGATGGATATGCTCCACATAAGCAAAAGCTACTGAGAGCCACATGCTCTGGGATATCTAAACGCAATGATGACTAGGCCGTGCTGGAGGGATACATTCCTGACCCAGACACTCACCATGCTTTGGAACATGATTCTTATGCACATCAGGCAGGGACCCTCACTAGCACTCTTCAAGAGATACCTCGATGGGTGGATGGGAGACGGACATGTACACCAGGGATCACTGCAGTGGCCCTGCTGTACAGAGGCACAGGAAATGAATGGCTCTGCTGTTCACAGGCACAGGACACTAACCTAGGGAGGTGCCGCAAGTGAAAACACTGTAGTTAGGCTTACGAACCAGACAGCATAATACCTAACTATGAACCGATTAAGCTATTACAGGTCCTTTGTGCATGGATGATTGACTAGCTCTTCCATTTCAAATCGTGCTAATACACTGTCTGGTGACTACAAGTCATATATATCCTGTTATTGTGTATTGTACATGCCAATAAACATATCTGATGGAGATATCAGACAGCTTGGTCTGCAAAGCTATGGAAAGGATCATGGACCTCATAACAAAAGATATTGGGGACCTACAGACACTGGATCCTACCCAGTTCGGCTTTGTTAAAGGCAGATCCTGATTGTTAAGCCTGGTCGATTTCTTTGAAACAGTCACCAAGGCCATTGACGAGGGGAAGGTGGTCCACACAGCCTACCTGGACCTCGCAAAAGCCTTCGATACAATACCCCACTCGGGCATTATAGATAAGCTCACCAGGTTAAGTATAAACCCCTATGTCACTAGATGGGTTGCAAACTGGCTCAACGACAGAACCCACATGGTTAGAATTGCTGGAGCCATGTCAGACTCCAAACTAGCTACAAGTGGCATCTCACAAGTCTCAGTCCTGGGACCCCTCTTATTTCGGTATATATTTCTCGGAGGTACAGGCCAACACGGAAGGACTGTGGCTGACCAAGTTCGCAGATGACGGCAAACTGGGCGCCATAATAGACTCTCCAGCAGACACAAGCATCCTACAAAAGGGCCTCATAGAAACAGACAACTGGTGCCAGAGCCATGGCCTCAAGCTAAACGCCAAAAAGTCATCCCCTTCAGCAAAAACAAAGTGCCCACAAATTACCACATAGATGGTAATCCATTAAGTACGGTAGTAGTAATTAGGGACCTGGGGAACCAAGTTGATAGCAAGCTCTCATTCGACAACCACGTGGCCAAAGTGGTTAAAAAAACATTTTATATAGCCCACCTAATTATGAAGGGATTCACATCTAGATCGCGGAGGTCATCGTGCCTCTTTACTCATCCCTCATCAGGCCCATAATTGAGTACAATGCCCCTTTTGGGATGTACCTTACCAGACATCTGCAGCAACTGGAAAGACCCCAAAAGTACCTCACCAAGAGGATCAAAGGGCTCAAACAGATGCCATATGCTGCCTGGCTAAAGAAACTCCAGCTCTACTCAGTGGCATACCGCCTGCTCAGATGCGATCTGTGCCTGATGTATAAAGCCATGTCCAACCTGGAATTAATGGACATGCTGCACCTCAGAAAATCCAAATCCAATTGAGCTACGCGCTCGAGAGACTTGAACCTCAGCACTGAAATAAATAGGACATGCTGGAGGGAGATTCATAACCCAGAGGTTCCCTTCGCTCTGGAATAAAATCCCGGTCCAGGTTAGGCAGGGTCCTTCATTGACTCTCAACAGGAATCTTGATGAGTGGATGGGAGATCGTAGATTTACTCCGGGTATCACTTCTGTGTCACTGTTAGACAGAGGCACAGTATACTAACCTCGAAAAAGGGCATAGCAAAATTCATTTAAAATGGGTGGCGAAAGCCAAACACACTCTGGCTAGGCTTGTAAATACCCTAGGGCAGATAATCCAGTATGAACCTATGATGTTTGCATAATAGAACAGTAATGCTATGTAAAATGTTAGACATATCTACCTACAATACTGTACATTTCACATTTTTGCAACAATATCCCACAATGCAAATCATAATTGCCCAGCAGGACCACCTTAGACATGTTATTTTCAGTTATATGCCCATAAATATGCCTACTGTTACAGTATATCAACATATACCATCCCCTGTTATGGCACGTACTTGTTGGACAAACCCTGCCAGCGACAGCAGCTGGAGTGGAATTGTTGTGTTTAAAGTCCTTATGTAGCATCCCTGGTGGTGTATGAGGTGTTTATCTTGTGGCCCACAGCAGTACACAATTTCTACGAGCGTTACTATGCTCAACAGTACATCACTACATAATACCTTTTCCCACTATATGCATTGCGTACACTTTCATTAATACGGAACAGGTACTACATACACTAACATACTGAGTGTTCTACATACCTTATTAGCATTCCAAGTTGATGATAATATCAGTCCTATTCCTTTTCTGTTTTAACGGTTTTCTCGTATGTACATACGGTTTGAATGCATGACCGGCCATCCTTTTATACATAGATACCAGTAACGTGGTATCCTGCCACCAATTGGTGTTCCGGAGTAGATGATTACATGCACATCAGCTGTGCAGCTACTCCATTAGCCAATTACATGGCAACAGTGGGGTATAATTGAATACTTAACTTGGCCGTTGTCCCTTTGCCCTACCTTCAAGGAAGACTGCCTGGATGTGCTGTTTGTGATGAATTGCAACAGCTATATGGAGACACAGATATTTTAACTTCATGGCCCCGTAGATTGTGTGCAACGGCTAGAGGATGTAGTTCTACATGAGTGCAGCTGTTATATCAGCCGTCTGATACAGGGTTTACCCTGTAACATTGGCGTCTGTTCCACTGTACAACAGCAACGATTTCACATACGGCCATTATAGTGTCTCTCTTACAAGGTATGTTAAAATTTCTGCAGATGTCAAATGAGTGGATGTTTGTGATGTTATTGCAGTCTGTATTGCAATTGTTTCGGGAGTGGGGGGAGATTTAGGTGGGTGTACATAGCAGATGAAGGTGTGTAGGAACTGCATTTATACATATTCCATATGTGTGTGTGTGTGTGTGTGTGTGTGTGTGTGTGTGTGTGTGTGTGTGTGTGTGTGTGTGTGTGTGTGTGTGAGGGGCTCCTTCCCTAATTGAAGACCTATCATTTAGTAGACTAACACTATGGTTATTGCAGGCTTACTCATTAAGCCATTGTTAACTGGTTCCTATATAGCATGCAGTGATGTTGGTCCTTCAATCCCTTCGGAAATACATCTGTATGTAATAAAATGTTGCTATATGAAAGCTAGCTCGTGTATTTCTGTCACAGATATTTGCACTCATTGGAGTTGTGCTGGTGACTGAACCCCTTTGCTTGGGTTGCCACCTTTTCAAATGGCCATAGTGGGACATTTGCAGGACACGCCTCGGATTTTAGAGGCAGACACATACCCATGGTCAGTACAAAGTATAGAACTTTAGACATATGCCTATATAAAAGGCTTATATTCTTGTAGTGGTTTACTTGCTTATCCTGTTTCTTGTTACATGTAGGTATTTTAGATACAGATGACTATTTTATGCAACCTTACATTAAATATGGAACATGCAGAACGTCTCGAGATTGTAGGACATTAGTATTTGTACTCATTTTTGTCAGGACACTACCGCACAGAGGGACTGCCGCTCACAAGGTGGGACAGGTGGTAACCCTATCTTTAGCTCATGTCCATAGCAAAGACATTAGGATTTGTACTCATTTTGGTCAGGACACTACTGCACATAGAGGGACTGCCCCTCACAAGGTGGGAAAGGTGGTAACCCTATCTTTAGCTCATGTCCATAGCACATATTTGTAATAGTATATTATAGCAATAACCCAGGCCTGGGTGTGGGTAATGCTGAATTTACCCAGGGTTGGTTTGGTTTGGTCACGAGGGCGAAGCCAGAGTGGCCAAACAAAGACAACTGTGGGTAAATCCAGTGTTACAAACAACCAGAAGTGGGTTATTGCTATTATACAATGAGATTATTTAAGAAAAAAAATTAATTTTTCTTAAATAATGGCATTGTATAATTCCTCCTTGCTGCTCTTCTGCAGCTGTCTGGTATTCTGCGGCAGTTCTGATGTACTGCGCATGCGTATGCTTATGCAGTACATCAGAGCTGTGGGCAAAACCCAACTTTTGCCCACAGCTCTGATGTACTGTGTAAGTATACGCATTGCAATGTCATTGCATAATAGCAATAACCCACTTCTGGGTGTAGGAAATGCTGGATTTACCCATGGTTGTCTTTGTTTGGCCACTCGGGCTTTGCCCTCGTGACCAAACACCAACTGGGGGTAAATCCAGCATTACCCACATCCAGGCGTGGGTTATTACTATAATATACTCTCCATATCCTTTGTTCATAACGTTCGGTCGTGGCAGAATGTGCGATTGCTATGGTCCATGTTGTGCACATATTTGAAGACTTCAACCGCTGTATACGGCATACCCACGGATTCAGGAACGCACACACTTCCAACAACCACATTACCGTCAACCACATTACCGTTCACAGACTCCCAAACCCAACAATACCGAACACAAACTCGTGACAGTCAAACTCCCGGAACGAACACAAACACAGAAAACACACACGCACTCAAACTACTACCCATCACATCCAAACAAACCATCCTACACTACGTATGGCCAGGTGGCCATGCCCCCATACACACCCCATGTGGGCTGCTGCACCCCCCCACACAACACCTACTGTAATCATCTACCTCCGAGATAGCACAACAGACACACGAAGCAAACACACACACACACATTACAGTTCCATGGACACACACACCGCACTCAAAACACACACTACAGCAATCAGAAACATACAAACACAGTACCTACCTGGACCGCAGCACCAGAAGCACTAACTAAATGTCCCTTAACATTGTGATAATAGTACTCGCGGTTCTAGTGTTCCGGTACTGTGGTCTTTAAGCCTCGTGATTACATGTGTCGGTATGCAAAGCATTCAGTGTTTGGTAGTATCCTATTTATGTACCTCCATGGTTGTGTACATGCTGTTAACCTATCTATATATTTGCATATATATGTATATCCGTATATAAAATCGACACATAGATAGATATATATATATCCATCACCCTTTCTCTCTCTCTCTCATATATATATATATATATATATATATATATATATATATATATATATATATATATATATATATATATCGCACGAGAACACACCTTTCGTTGGGTACATGGTGGTGTATACTATTTCCCAAACTCCACCCTTTTGTGTTTTATTAACCTGTCAATACACACCTGCCATTGGAACATCTCAGGTAGCTTAGTGGTAGTGTACATGGTTGCGTGTTCCACTCCTGGCAGTGGTCGTTTTACCTCTCAGAGCAGGCACTATTAGTACAAGGGTGAATAACACAAATTTCAGTGGTTCTGGGCAGCTTTGCATGTGATCTGCGCAATATTCAGCAAAGCTTAGACCTGTTTTGCGCATATTCATGTAGTCATGTTTAAAACGATGCTTACCGGCACAAAAACCCACTAACATGTGCTTAAATGTGCTCCAATGACCTGCATACAACATCCATTATTCGGGACATTGGAATTACGTAACAGCCCTTGCAGGTCGTGGAACCAGAAACATGCACGAGACAGTCAGTGTTACCACTGGGGCATCTGGGATATGTAAAAGTGTTGGGGTGTTTAGTATGTGGACTGTACTACGGTTGTTCCTCCATACTGCAAACAAATGTGCAACTCAGTTTACATATGGATGATACCTATTAATGTCATGTCCAAGTGATGCTTAATGGACGTGCTCCAGTTACGGGAATCCATGTCACAGTGAGCCACACACTAATGTGCTACACCTTGCCACAACCATAACTGGAGAATGCTGGGGTGACGGACACCTGTCATGGGTACTCCCCACGCGTTGGAACTACATCCCTGATTACATTATATGGAGCCCCTCATTAACACACCAGAAAATCCTTGCAGAGTGGGTGGTGAACAGTGGTTACACCCCAGGGATCCCACAATTGGCTCTGCTCCACAGAGGGACAGTTAATCAATAGGGTGGCGACAGCAGACACATTTCGGCTAGGCTTATGAATGGCCTCTAAGCATGTACCTACCGATGTACCTAGGAACCGCAGTATCAACACTTGCTGTTGGCTTAATTTACTGTTCAGGTGTTGACTTACCTTGTACCAATAGCTGTTGTGTGCAATAGTTGAGGGCTGCCTATGTAGGATGCACACAATAGACCACCTATACATGACAATTTACAGGTGGTCGTGTGTGTGTGCCATCCATTTTACTGTGTGTGCAGGTGGCGAAGTGTGTCAGTCCGGAGGGGCCTACACTGTCAGTGTATGTGCTATATGTTCCCTCTTTGCCAAGGCATGGGCATATTGGGCACATCCTTCTGCCTACTGGGGCTGGCACAGGGTGTTCGTGGTCTGAATCCCTCTGTGCCTGTGATGCCCTTGGCAACTGCAGTGGGCTGAGTGCCTTCACCATTATGTCCCTGCTGCAGTTGTTTCTGCAGGATCATATTATGTAGCTTGGCACATACTATGAAGATGTGGGCACACGTGCCTGGAGAGTACTGCAAGGCTCCACCAGATATGTCCAAGCAACGGAACACTGATTTCAGCATCCCAAACACATGCTCTATGATGATTCTGGTTTGTGCGTGTGCCTCATTATGGCGTTCTTGCATGGGTGTGTGCATTTCTGATGGGAGTCATCATCCACGGCTCTAGAGCATAGTCAGCATCCCCCACAAGATGGCCATATGGGATGTCCCCCCTGACAAATACCTGGTACAGCTGTGAGGCATGCCAGTTGTGGGAGTCATGGTAGCTTCCTGGGCTGCCAGCACACACATCCATGATAATGCCCTGGGCATTGCACACGACCTGGCAGTTGGAGTGGTATCACTTGCAGTTTATGTAGCGCCTACCATGCTCACTGGGTGGAGACTTGATATGTATGTGCATGCAGTCTGTTGCACCCAGTACCTCCAGGTAGTCTGCCACACGGTGGAAGAGGTGCATATTGCTGGCCAACTCCTCCTGAGTTCGGGGGAAGTATATATGCTCATTGGCATGTGGTAACATGGCATCCAGGAAAGTACAGTTGTGTACACCTACCATAAATGTAGATGTTAGAGTGTCTTTACTGTTGCAGTCATGACTGTAGGGTTCTCCCCTGCCAGCAGGCAGCCCTCGGTCGGCCAGAATCCCAAAGTCTGGGTCCGGCGTCGATTGTTCAACTCTGCTCCCTGACGTCAGAGCGCCAGGAGTATAAAGCTGAAAACCAACGCCATCTTCTCCAGTTTTTCTTGCCCCAGATGTCAGGAGTCCCAAAATGAAAATGGTCCCAAAACCTTTGCAAATACACCTCAGAAGAATGGTGAAAAAAGGAACCACACAAAAGTAAAATAAGAGGGGACAGGAGGGAGGGAAACCCAGACTGCAACAGTGAAGACACACGAACATCTACATTTATGGTAGGTGTACACAACTGTACTGTGTTCATCATGTTTCACTGTTGCAGTCATGACTGTAGGGTAGAATCCCAAAGCTGAAAGAAAGGGAGGTGGTCATAAAGAAGAAGGGGCGGCTAAAAGGCCCTGCAAGACTGCAGAGGCAAAGCCTGCCCTAGACTTAGAGTAGAGAGGCAAATTGTAGTGCTTGGAGAAAGTATTCACTGAACTCCAAGTTGCAGCTTCCAAAATGTCCTTGGTAGGAACTCCCCTGTGGAAGGCTGCAGAAGTGGCAGCAGCTCTGGTGGAATGAGTCCGTATGGTCCCTGGGATTTGCTTTCCATGGTGTGAATAACAAAAACTGATTCCATGAGCAATCCATTTAGAAATGGTTTGTTTAGAAATGGCTTTACCTTGGGAACTTGAAGCATAAGAAAACTTTTAGTTATGTACTTACCATAACTTCAGATGTTTGGGATCCATCTCGCCTACATTCTGACTGATGGGTTCGGAGCCGATCCCTCGGCTCCGACTCGGCACGCTTATGCTATAGAGCGAGGCCTCTAATTGGCTGAGCTATCTTTATCCCAGGATGCACCACCACTAATCCCCCAGATCTTGTTTGTCTGCATTCATGCACACATGCACAGCTTGTTTATATAACATTGTTAGATGTTTCAAGATGAAACAACAGGATTCGGACCTTCTGATATCCTCTGATCTCCAAGGAAGAGGAAAGGAGGGTGGGTTATTAGGAATGTAGGCGAGATGGATCCCAAACATCTGAAGTTATGGTAAGTACATAACTAAAAGATGTTATGTGATCCTATCTCTACATTCTGACTGATGGGACAGCGTCCCTAGCACCTAAATCCCGGGTGGCTCATTGGAAAACACTCCTGAGCACTGTGGAACCAAATGAAGCTCGTCCTCTAGATGCCACATCTAATTTGTAGTGAGAAATGAAGGTGTGCGGGGAAGACCATGTAGCTGCAGCACAAATGTCACCAATAGCAAGCTTAGAATGAAATGCTACCGAAGTAGCCATAGCCCTTGTAGAATGAGCCTTGACAGAGGTGGAAAGCTCTTTGTTAGAATAAATATAAGCTTGAGTAATACAGTCCCTGATCCATTTGGCAATAGTGACCTTTGTGACCGCGTTGCCCAATTTGTTTTCTGCAAAGGACACAAACAACTGATCTGTCTTCCTTGATTGTTTGGTCCTGTCCAAATAAAAACGTAACTGCCTGTGGACATCTAGTGTGTGGAAAATAAACTCCGCTTTATTGGAGTATTTTGGGAAAAAAACTGGGAGCTCTAACAACTGTTGCAAGCATAAAGTAGAACAGACTTTAGGAACAAAAGAAGGATTTGGTCTGAGGGATACCCTGTCTGTATGAAAAACCAAGTACGGTGGTTTCACTGACAAAGCTTGAAGTTCTGAAACCCTCCTGGCTGAAGTAATTGCCACTAGAAAGGCTGTCTTCCATGATAGAAACTTTAGATCACAGGTAGCTGCCGGTTCAAAGGGAAAAGAAGTCAGGGCACGTAATACTATATCGAGATCCCATGGAGGTGCAGGATGAGAAATCGGAGGTCTTAATAAAGCAGCACCTTTCAAGAAGGTCTTACACAACCTGTTGCTCATTAAAGGTGGGTCTATGGATTCATGAAAATTAGAAATTGCTGCCAATTGTACTTTGATGGTAGAAACAGAAGAGCCTTGATTGAAAAGAGAGGTCAGGAATTTGAGTACTTCTGCCACGGGAGTAGAAATGGGGTCCAGGCCCCGGAGTTGAGCCCAGATAGCAAACCTTTTCCATTTGTTAGAATACAGTTTCTTCGTAGCCGACTTGTGGGCTGAAGACAATATGTGCACCACATCTGGATCCAGTGCATGTCTCCTGACTATGGTCGGAAGAGGAGGAGCCAGGCCGTCAATTTTAGTGTGTGCAGGGACTGGTGTAGTAGTCCCGACTGGATGAATCAGTAGGTCTGGGACCTGGTCCAGGAACCATGGACCTTCCAGAGCAGGTTTCCGAAGATAGGGAAACCACACTTGATGAGGCCAGTACGGAGCAATTAAGATCATCTTGCTGCCTAAGAGAGATGCCTTTTGAATCACTCTGGGGAGGAGAGGAACTGGAGGGAAGGCATAAAGCAGTCCGGTGGGCCAAGGATGGACTAATGCGTCCATAGGGCTCTTCCCCGGAGCCGGGGTTAGGGAGAAAAATTCTTTGCACTTCGCATTCAGAGGAGTCGAAGAGGTCGCAACACGGAACTCCCCACTCGCTGAAAATCTACCTTGTAATTGTCATATTCAGAGGCCATTCGTGAGGAGAGAGGATGGTTCTGCTCAACCTGTCGGCTATGACATTGGATTTGCCCGGTATGTGGGTAGCCACTAGGAAGCGTTTGGTCGAGACTGCCCATTCCCAAACTCTCATCGCTTCTCTGCAAAGAGGATAGGATCTGGTCCCTCCCTGTTTGTTCAGGTACCAGACAACTGACATGTTGTCTGAGTGAACAGCAATTACGCCCTGAGGGAGGTAATCGTGAAGGGCTCGAAGGGACAGGAGTACTACCCTCATTTCTAGGATGTTGATGTGGAGAGGGTCTCTACCGGTGCCATTTGCCTTGGACTGTCCTGCCCAGGGAATGCCCCCCCACCCGTCTGGGAGGCGTCCGTGGTCAAAGTGGCCGGATGAGGAAGAACAAAGGGTCGCCCTGGTCCAAATTGGAGGACACTAGCCACCAGCGAAGGTCCCGTTTGCAAGATTCTGTGATCCATATTAGATGATTGAGAGGGAGTTCCTGAAAGGACCACTGAGTTGAAAGAAGCCACTGGAGGATTCTCATGTGTAACCTTGCCAAGGGAACTAGGAGAACTGTGGCAGACATCAATCCCAATAGCTGTAGGACCATTCTGGCTGGGGCTTTGGACCTGGGGAGTAAGGCTCGAACCTGATTTTGAATGGTCTGAATTCTGTCTGCAGGTAGATAGATTCAAACCAGATGCGGGTCTATCTCTACCCCTATGAATCTTATTCTTTGAGATGGCCTTAACACAGACTTTGGCCAATTGAAGGGGATTCCAAGGGAATTGCCCAGTGATATTGTGGCTTGCAGGTTCCGTAGAAGTAGATGCTTGGAGGTGGCAGTTAGGAGCCAGTCGTCTAGGTACGGAAACACCTGGAATCCTAGACTTCTCAGGTGAGCAGTCACTACTGCCAAGCATTTGGTGAACACCCTGGGGGCTGTGGTGAGACCAAAGGGCAGCGCACGGAACTGAAAATGACTGCATCCTAGGCTGAAGCGCAAGTGTCTCCTGGACGTTTGATGTATTTTGATATGGTAATACGCGTCCTTGAGGTCTATGGAGCACATCCAAACACCTTTCTCCAACAATGGGAGAATGGTTTGTAAAGTGACCATTCGGAACTTGGACTTCTTGACTGAACGGTTTAGGTTGCTTAGGTCCAAAATGGGCCTCAAGTCCCCGGCCTTTTTTGGGACCAAAAAGAATCTTGAGTAAGTCCCTAATCCGATCTGGTCTGCGGGGACCAGTTGGATGACTCCTTTTGCAGCAGCTTTGAAACTTCTAAGGCTGCGGTATCCCGTTGACTGGGTGGCGGGTCCGGGATTCTTTTGGACTGAGGGGGGGGGGGCAACAGAATGGGATGGAGTAACCTCCGGCGATAATTCGAAGCACCCATCGGTCCTGAGTGATCCCTTCCCAGGCCTTCAGGTGCTTGACGACCCCGACTGGCTCGGAGCAGCACAGTCGGGCAATCCCTCAGGGACTATGAAAGCTGAAGAGCCACGAAAGGACTCGCGGTCTCCAGTGTTGCGAGGGCCTCTGCCGCCTCTGGGACGGCGTCTTCCTGATGAATTTCCCCTCCTCTGCCTCTGGAGGGGAACCTTCCTGCTGAGAGGGTAAGACTTCTGAGATCTACGGAACCACATCTTCCCTCCTCTTTAGCCTTGGGATAAGGCTGAAAGGGAGTGGAAAATCGTGCCCCACGGCAGTCAGAGTCTTACCCTCCTGTTCACAGTGGGTAAGTGTGTCTTTCACCTTGGGCCCAAACAGGAGGACCCATCAAAGGCCGTGAATGAAGACTTGAAGGCCTCCTGAATGACACAGGCGGAGCCAGGCTTGTCTCCGAGAGCAATGCCTGTACTGCCTCTACTCGCCTTCGGCCGCATAAGAAATGAGCCTCATGGACGAGTTCGAAATGGCCGACATCATAGCCAGCTGAGAACCAACCGTCTGGGCCAGCTCCTCAGGCAGGTTACCTAAGAGGGTATCAGATAGCTCCTTAATCAGATCCCTCTGGAATCTCGTAAAGTGCGTCAGGTAGTTCAGAGACCTCAAAGTAAAGGCCGCTGAACTAAGGGTGCGCTACGTGCCGATCCATGCTCCTAGACTCCTTATTAGGAGGATGGACGGACGTAGAAGCCTCTGCTACATCTTGCTGGGTAGCAGATGCCACCACCATAGCATCCACAGCCACACCTTTCGTAAGGAACTCTCTGAGGGCGCCGAAAGAAATTTGTTTGGACGAGCGGGCACTGGTTCCACAGAGTCTGGGTGTTCCCACGCCCTTCGACAGATCAAATCCAAGAGCTCGTCGAAGGGCGGAGACACCCAGGAGGCGGAGGGCTGAGCCCCGAAGGCCTTCAGGAACACCAACTCATCAGCAGAGGGAGGTTTGGACTGCCAGCCGCCTCGTTGTTTTAGGGCTTCCAGGATGTCTGCAAAGGAGACATCATCCGAGGACGACTTGGGGGACCCCTCTGCATCATCAAGATCGGTGTCAGATGTCAAAGACTCGTCAGGGGAGTCAACGTGCTTCCTCTTGCACGTTTTCTTCCTGGGAGGTTCTTCCGAAGAGGCTTCAGAAGGACCTCCAGGAGGGGGTGAAACCCCAGCGGGGGTAACCTGAGGCCCAGGGGCTCCGCTGTCTGTGGACAGGGGGACTGCCAATGACCCAGTCTCCAAATGTAGGGAAGGAGCTGGGGAAACTGTGGAGGTAGCCAATGAAGATTTGACTAGAGCACTCCTCAAAGCCCTGAAGGCGGGACCACCAGAATCCTGGGAAGGTCCCCCCTCCGTGGCCACGACAGTGGACTGTACTCCCGCCGCCGACGCACCAAGAGGGAGACTTGGGACCGAAAGCATCAATCCCGAAGCCTCCCTCCCAGGGCCGAAGGAAGAAGTCCGTGCACTGAACTCCGACCAGAGAGCCGGAGTCGAAGCAAGGGTCGGGCCTGACCCTAACACCTCCACTGGTTCCACCAACACCTGCTCCAATGGTGCCGCAGCTGTTGGAGGAGGAAGTACAATAGGGGAGTGGACCATCGGCTCCGAAGCCAACTGGGCTGGAGCCGAAACCATCTTTTGGAACACCGGAGACTGGAAGAGTCGAAGGAGCACCCTGTCGATGTCCGAATCAGACATCCTGGATGATCTCGAGGATACCGATCGGGCCCGAACCGATTTCTCCATCGGCTCCGAAGGGCTCTGGGACCGGCTCCGAAAGGACTCAACAATTATCGGCTCCGAGGAAACCTTCAAGGAAATTTCCCTCGGCGCCGATAAGGACTTCGGCACCGAGGGGGAAGAGTCTGAGCCGATGACCCTTATTGGCTCCAATATCAGTGGAGCCGATGAGGGTGACCCGCCTCTCGATGCTCCAGACCTCGGCTCCGAAACCAGAGGGGTCGAGGCTGGAGGCATCGAGGCAGACCGTTCCGACCTCGGCTCCATGGAGAAGTCTGCTTAGCTTTCTTAGCCGTCGGTTCCGACTGACTGGTCGGAGCCGGCGCTTTCCTCTTCTTAGAAGAAGGAGAAGGAGAGGAAGATAAAGCCTCCTCGAAAAAAGGCTTGATTAATCCTTTGCGGATTAATTTGTTTTTCCTCTCCTGGAGGACTCGGGAGGAAAACGCATGGCATACACTGCACGATTCCTGCAGATGTTTGGCGCCAAGACAATAGACGCACGAGGAGTGGTCGTCCGTTATGGACATTTTGAACCCACACCTCGTGCACTTTTTAAACCCGGAGGGTTTATGTTCTTTAGACATAGTCCTACAAGAAAAACAGACCACAACAGCAAACTTAAGGGTTTGACACACAGGAACAATAAGTATGCCACTAACTCAGAATATTAAAACTGAAAAACTTTTTTTTTTTTTTTTTTTTTATATACACACAGAAGCGAGAAAGAGAAAGGGGAAACAAGGAGGGTCAAGACCCTCTAACTCAAACGGGTACTTGACCCACACACAACCACTGAGAAGTAGTAACCACAGGGGAAGGCCCCTCTAACTTAAACGGAACCACCTCTGACAGGAAATTATACTAAAAATTCAATCAAACTGCCAGAAACATACTCATACACAAAGAATAGCCGTTAAAACAGCTTTTGGGTTTAAATGAAGCAAATACTGACAGGAAAAAAGACTATATATATAGTACTTAGCCTAGCCAATGTTGAGACCAAGTCCAAGCTCTGTAAGCGGCAAACGAGATCTGGGGGATTAGTGGTGGTGCATCCTGGGATAAAGATAGCTCAGCCAATTAGAGGCCTCACTCTATAGCATAAGCGTGCCGAGTCGGAGCCGAGGGATCGGCTCCGAACCCATCAGTCAGAATGTAGGCGAGATAGGATCACATAACATCAATTGTTCCGATTTTCTGATGTCCTTGGTTCTGTTCAGGTAAAAACGTAGCTGTTGATGTACATCCAAGGAATGTAAGATCCTTTCCCCTTTATTTTGAGGAGTGGGGAAAAAGGTTGGCAAGTGGATAGTTTGATTTAAAGCCACTTTGGAAACCACCTTAGGCATAAAGGTCGGATTAGTCCTCAAAGATACCCTGTCTTGATGAAAAATAATATAAGGTTCCACCGCCATAAGACCTTGTAACTCTGAAACTCTCCTGGCAGAGGTTAGTGCCAACAGGATAGCGGTCTTCCAAGATAAAAACTTGATGTCAGCAGAAGCGGCAGGCTCAAAAGGAGGCAAGGTTAGGTTTTCCAAAACATAACTGGGATCCCAAGCAGGAATAGGAGGAGATCTAGGAGGTCTTAAGTTCTTAGCTCCTCTGAGGAACTGTCTCATGAGCTGGTGGGAAAAGATGGGAGGGTCTGTATTATAATGAGCAGAAATAGCAGAAGCATGGATCTTAATGGAAGAGAAAGAGACACCCTTATGCAAGAGATCTGTCAAGTAAAGTAGAATTAAAGTAATGTTAGGAAGAAGAGGATCAGAATCCTGAGCCTGCATCCAGGAACAAAATCTTTTCCATTTTTCCACATAAGATTTCCTAGTGCTAGGATGTCTAGCTTCCAAAATGACATCCATAACCTGCTTGGGTAGGAAAGAAGAAATCCAAGGCCCTGGATTAACCAAGCCGCCAGGCTGAGAGTTCTGACATAAGAGTGTAGAACCTGACCCTGATGTTGGGACAGAAGGTTCAGAGACGGAGGTAAAATCCAAGGGGGCTCCAGGCATAGGTTTATTACAGTTGGATACCAAAACTGCCGAGGCCAATGCGGAGTCAACAAGATCATCTTGGGTTTGTCCTGTTTTATCTTCAATAAAACTCTTGGAAGAGGTAGACGCGGAAAGGCATATCCCGAGAGGTTCCTCCAACTGAATGACAGGGCATCCACTTTCCAAGCCTCTCTGTGGAATGTCCTGGTGCAAAAAATCTGCAGCTGATGATTTAGATGGGATGCAAAGAGATCTATGTGAGGTCATCCCCATACTGCTGTTATCATTCTGAATATTTTGGTGTCCAGCATCCACTCGTGTGGATCCGAAAGGTTTCTGCTCAAACTGTCTGCCAGTAAGTTTTGTTTTCCTGGTAGAAATTGAGCTTGAAGATCCAGATTGCAAGTTAGAGCCGTGTTCCATAAATCCATGGCTAGTCTGCAAAGGGGGTAGGAATGAGATCCCCCTTGCTTGTTTATGTACCACATAACTGTGGTGTTGTCTATCCGTATTAGCAGTTGTCCTGGCTGTATGAGATTCCTGAAGGCCAATAGAGCTTTCTGAACGGCTAACATCTCCTTTAAGTTGATATGCAGGTGCTTCTGATCCTTTGTCCAAAGGCCCTGCAGACAATTGCCCTGAAAATGGGCTCCCCAAGCATAATCCGAGGCGTCCGTGGTTAGAATCTGAGAGGCAGGAGGTAGAGAGAAGGGCTTCCCTTTGTTTAGAGCACATGTCCTGGGCCACCAAAGAAATTCCTTTTGAAGGCAAGGAAGGACAGGAATCAGTATGTCCAAACTGTGGTAATGCTGAGACCATACACTTTTTAGGTACCACTGTAATTTCATGTGTAGTCTTGCATATGGTACGAGAAGGATGCAGGAGGCCATGTAACCCAAAGCCTGCAGGAATTTCCTTGCAGATAGATGGGTTAGAGTTGCCAAGGCTTTGAAAGTTGATGCCAGCTGTAATTGTTTTTCGGATGTCAGAAAAGCCATCTGGGTTGTAGTGTTTAGAAGAGCACCCAGAAAAGTTCTCTTGTGATGGTGTCAAATTTGACTTTATGTTTACAGAGAATCCCAGGAATTTGAGGAGGCTTTGTACAAAATGTAGATGCTGGAGTAAGACATCCTTGCTGTCTGCCTGAATTGGACAATCATCCAGATAAGGGTATATCTGAATTCCCTTGAGTCTGCAGTAAGCTACTACTGGAGCCAGGCATTTGGTGAAGACCCTGGGCGCAGTAGATAATCCAAAGGGCAGCGCAGAGAATTGAAAGTGCCTCAATCCGGCCTTGAACCCGAGGTATTTTCTGCGATCCTGCCTGATGGGAATGTGTAAATATGCCTCCTTTAAATCCAAAGTCACCATCCATGCATCTTTGGACAGCATTGGAAGGAACTGCTGTAGAGTAAGCATCTTGAATTTTGGAATCTCTAGAAAGGTGTTCAAGACAGACAGATCCAGAATGGGTCTCCATGAATTTTGCTTTCTTGGGACTAGAAAGAGCCTTGAGTAAAACCCTTTTCCCATCTCTGAAAGAGGTACCAGTTCTATGGCATTCATAGCCAAAAGAGCTTCCACCTGGTTTAAGGCCTCCGTCCATTGATGTTTTGGAAGGTCTGGCCATCCGCTTGGCCTTGGCAAAGTATGAAAATGGAATTTGTAACCTCTTAAAATCACATCCAAAACCCATTTGTCCTGGGTTGAGTCCAATTTTGGTAAAAAAGAGAGTTCCTCAGAGAGGGGCTTCCAGGCAAGACGTTCCTGCAGCCCAACTGAGGGAGTCATTGAGTTTGTTTCCTTTGAGACTGTGGTCTGTCCTCTCCTCCCCTAGGGGTAGAAGCAGTCCACTGCCTTGGTCTATAAGCAGCCTGTGTTTGAGGCCTCTCTCTGGAGCGTCTACATCTACCCCTTTGAGGCCGGTCTGAAGAGGGAAAGGACCAGTTTTCTGATGGCCAATTCCTGCTAAATCTAGGAGGCTGTACTTGTAAGAAATCTTTAACTGTCAATCACCTCTTCAGCTTTAGATCCAAACAAAACATTATGCTGAACAGGAGCATCCAATAATTTAGCCTTTACTTGTTCAGGTAAATTCTGTTCCTTTAACCATGCATGTCTTCTAATGACATTGCCAGAGGCTGCAGCCCTAGAAGAAGCCTCCAAGGCATCAAATCCACAGTGTAAAACATGCTTCCCAACTTGTTCAGTGGCATGCAATAAGTCATGTAATTCCGTATCCTCTGCACAGGCAGAAATGGAAGTAAATTTTTGTTTTAAGACAGATAAGAGAAATTGCTGATATTTAAGCATATGAAACTGACAGTTTAAAGCCCTAATGGACAAAGTAGCAGAAGTGCACACCTTTTTGCCCCATCTTTCCAAGGCTCGAGAATCCTTTTCAGTAGGAATAGGATTTTTGGCAGTAGTGGCCTTAACACCCTTAGGACCCTGAGAAATGGTTTCCGGGTCAGCAGTAGGATTCTTGTTTAAAAACTGATGGGAATCAGGAACCCTGTAGTACCTATCAGGCTTAACAGGAGCAGGAGGAAAAGAATCAGGGGTTAAATTAGCCTCCGAAAAGGCATCATCCACAATATCCAAAACAGGAGGAATAGCCAGGGGTCTATGTTGGGGTAGAAGAAGAAAATCCCTCAGTCTTGTCTAGGAATCTGAATACTCCTGTCCCTCCCAGAGGAAATGTTCCCTCATTTCATGCAGAGTTTCCCCAAAAGAAAAATCCTCAGGAGGAGAAGCTGAAGGAATGGATTTTTCCGCATCAGAATCCTCATAAGGAGGGAAAGAATATTCCTGATCAGAAGAAGAAACTGAGGAAACAGAAGCCTGATCAGAGGAATCATAATAAACATCCTGCCTTGGCCTTTTGTCTGGAGGGGGATGAGAACCCCTAATCATTGTGAGTAAATCCTCCGCCATCTTGAGTAACTGTTTCTGTGACTTGGGAGCCGGTTCAGAAGAGGCCTGTGCTGAAGTCTTTGATTTAGAAGGAGTCTTTGCCTTTGCTTGAAGCTGTGTAGGCCTGAAAACCTCTTCGGAAGCCGGTACCTACACAGCGGCTCCGGACCCATCCGAAGGAGCATTGTCCGAAGGTCCTGCAACAGAGATATTTAAAGGGCTGGTTAGCTCCTCATGAGAGTCCGTTTCGGCCATCGGTTCTGAAATGGCCAACAGGGGCTGCAAAAGCACCTCACTGACGACGGCCGAACCTGAAGCTGGCTCCACATGTGCGCTATCATCAGATTTGGACCTCTGAGGCCTGTCTTTATCCTTGCGACACTTGTGAACTCCGGTAGATGGAACAGTGTCAGATGACATTTTGTAATTTAAGCGCCTACCGAAGTAATGAAAAGCAAAATCATACCTTCGCTTGATTGTATGCTGATTGAATCTAGCACAAAACCGACAACTAGCTACGTCGTGGTCATGGCCTAAGCAAGGAATACAGTAAGAATGAAAATCCTTATGAGGTATTTGCTTCCCACATGAAATACAATTATTAACTTTTTCTGACATCGGAGTTGAGCAAGAAAAAAAAAGTTTCCCCAACGGAGTACTTAGCTTTGAGTGGAGAAGAAAGTCTTCGGACCGAAGTAAGTAGAAATATTCATCAGGAGTCTACCGACCGGCACTTGCGAACTGCTATCACTGCACGGCAAGAAAGACTGGAGAAGATGGCGTCGGTTGTCAGCTTTATACTCCTGGCGCTCTGACGTCAGGGAGCAGAGTTGAACAACTGACGCCGGTCCCAGACTTTGGGATTCTGGCCGACCGAGGGCTGCCTGCCGGCAGGGGAGAACCCTACAGTCATGACTGCAACAGTGAAACACAATGAACATCTGGTGGAGTACCCTGGATGCTGATGCCCGTGAGATCCCCATGATATCTCTAGTTGGCCTTTGAAAGGTACCTGTGGCTAGTATTCTCAAGCTTACACGTACCTTAATGTCCACTGGGATGGGTTCTCCTCTGTTTCTGGCTCTGAGGCTTGGCCGGCACAGCTCAACGATTTCCTGTACGATATCCCTGTCCACCCTGTAACGCTCTATCTCCAGATCATCTAGCCCTTGGTAGGTTACCCATGGTCTGAACACTCTTCTCCTCCTCCAGGGCCTGAGGTGGTTGTCAGCATCATCCTCCACACCACCTTCAGTCTCCAACACATGGTGATGAATCACAGCTATGGCAGCTCCTAACAAGTACATCGTAAAAATTCCCCATCTGTTTACACAGATGGTGCAGTGTTTGGGAATACACAAGTGTGTGTGTGAGGTGCTTTCACACTTTATACTATTGTGCTTTGGAAGCTGATGTCATAGGGTGTGTGTATGTACAATCAGAGCTGCAGGGTATCTTACTTATGTGTTTTACCGCAGGTACTGCTATTGTGGTGCCTTTGGTGTTGAATTACATTTAGCTGCCGTGGATCACCTCTTGCCCTTGCCTACGTTTCATAACGATTCCCCTCCCATTGTCAGCCATGCATCCAGCAGCCTGCTTTCTCGTTTTGTACTTTCCCAACCCAGGATTGTGTGGTGAAATGTGTTCTATAGCCGATCTACTGCAGGTTTGCTTTGCTCTGCGGTGACCATTCTCTTTTCTTTGCAATCCGGCACCTCCCCTATCCTTTTCTGCAGGTTGCTACTAGCAGCCTTGTTGGCCACCGTCAATGGCCCACTGAGTCAATACTCAGTTGTACTCCCAATTACCATACTGTGGCATTTCCTTATTGTCTTCCCGTAACCTTCTTGTTTCAGCTGTGATGCGCGCAGCCGTTTACTGGGATTCGGGCACGTTGTCATCCACGTACACATGCGCTTTTGGTCACCTTGTGTGCTCTCAGCTAAGCAAAGCTATGGCTACATCCACGCCCCTATCCTGCAGCTTTGCTTAGCAACGAACAACCCAGATTAGCAATGCGCCAATGTGCTTATAGCTACAGTGGCACACCCCTCTGCTGATGTCATGTATACCTCCAGGCCACTCCTCGGTGTTGTACCGCTGTGCCATGTGGTACATCCTTAGGCCGGCGGGCGTTTGCGATTCAGTATTACTTGCCTCATTTGGATGGCACCGACTACTAATTCATAGTTACCGTGCTGAACACGGTCACAGACCCTTAGCAACCCTTGCACCTTGGTTGAGGTGTAGCATACATACCACTGACTATTATGGCAAAATCATGATTTGTGTTACATTGCAATCTTATGACATCTGTATATATTTTCCTTGTGTTCCTGTTTGCACACACATGCCCTGCGGTTGTACTTTGCGTTAGTGTGGCCATGACATCGCCACCCCCTTAGATTAGCTCCCTGTGCCTTTGTCCAGCACAGCCACTTAAGTGATCCCAGAGGTAAACTTGGTTTCCCGTCCACTCGTATATGGTTTCTCTTGAAGAGCGTTAGCGAGGAGCTTTGCCTAATGTAGATTGGAATCTTGCTCCAAAGCATGGGGAAGTCTCTGGGACAGGAATCTATACTAGAGCATGCCCAATTAAATTGTTGTGGTGAGGTTTAGATCCCTAGAGCGTGTGGCTTGAGGGGATATGGCTTTCTTTAGGTGGAGCATGTCCATCAATTCTGGGTTGAACATGGCCTTGTATATGTCAGGCAGAGATCACCTCTGAGTAGGTGGTATGCAGCAGAGTACAGCTGGAGTTTCTTCAGTCGAGCTGCATAGGGCATCTGTTTGAGGCCAGTGATCCTCTTGGTGGGGTACATCTGTGGTCTTTTCAGCTGTTGCAGGTGTCTTGTAAGGTACATCCCAAATGGGGTACTGTACTCTGTGATGGGTCTGATGAGTAGAGGGGCACAATGACCTCTTTTAATCTGGATGCAAACCCTTTTGTGACTAGGTGGGCTACACAGAAGGATTTTCCAACCACTTTGGCAATGTGATTTATCAAAGGAGAGATTACCATCTACTTGTGTCCCCATATCCCTTATTACATCTTCTGTATTTAGGGGACTACAACCTATGTTCTAGTTTGTGGGTACTTTGTTTTTTTCCAAAGGGGATGACTATGCACTTTTTATCATTTAGCTTGAGGCCATGATTTTGACACCAGGTATCCGTCTCAGTGAGACCCTTTTGGAGGATGTCTATGTCAGCTGGAGAGTCAATTATAGCCCCTAGTTTGCAGTAGTCTGTGAACTTGGGTCAGCCATAGTCCTCCTGTGCTTGCCTGTACCTCTGAGAAGTATATGCCAAACAGGAGGGGTCCTAGGACTGAGTCATGGGGAACACCACTTGTAACCGGTTTAGAGTCGGACCTACCTCCCGCAACTCTCACCATGTGGGTTCTGTTCGTGAGCCAGTTGGCAACCCATCTTGTGATGTAGGGATTTATTCATTCTTCTCCAATAACCTTTTAAAATTCAAATTTCACTGGTGTACAAACTTGGGTTCTTCTACAACTTTATAAACATCAGGATTCCTCTGTAAATTTTCCAGTTTCTTTTTATAATTTCCTTAATGAAGTACTATCACAGGACACATCTAATAAAAACATTGGACTACTGTTATAAATAATAAAATTACATTTTCTATTACTATAAACACTTGTTTTTGTGCTAAAATGAGCTTGAAAACAGTTTTTCTTTTTCTAAATTACTTCATTTGCAGAACATATCAAATCAGCTTCTCTGTAACCTCTTTCCTTAAACGTATAAAATAATATTAACCATCTCTAGATATTAATCTACAAGTACGAATAAACCGGTCTTTAGGGATGTTCCTTTTCATAAACATAGGATGCCCACCCTTATAATGTAGATAACTATTAGAAAAGGTCTCTATCCTATAAACTCTACTATCAATTGACTTGTTTAGCAAGTCCAATTCTAAGAATAAATCCAAAAAATGTACATGTAATCCATCTTTAGTGAACTTTAAATAATTTGATGTCATTTAATTCATTAATAAAAACATCAACCTCAAAGTTGCCCACAAAACATTTGTAAAACAATATGAATAGCAGTTTCCCCAACAACCTAAAACAAGATATGCAAAGGATGGGGCTATAGAAGAGCCCATAGCTACTCACTGTAACTATTTGTACTATTCTCTATCAAACATAACATTTTCTAAAACTAATTCCATTAATAAAGAATATAAACTAACTTCTTTGTTAGAAAATATATTTGTTTTCATTAAAAAGGGTCTTAAAGCTTCAATTCCCTTGTCCTGTGGAATACAAGTGAATAATGAACACATCTATTGTTATCATCTTAGCATTTTCTTGAGTGTAATCAAACGTAATAAAAAAGTTCAACATTTCTAACAAGTCCCAAGAGTCTCTTATATAGGGAGCCAGCTCTTGTACTAAAGGATTAAAAATAAAATCCAAATACAATGCTATTCCTTCACAGACACTATTGGTCGAACGGGGGGGGTTAAGGTTAACACAATCTTTGTGCAAACACCCTACCATTGGATTTTTTATGTACAAAAAAACATCTCACAGCTTGATCAATATCACCATCTAAACACAAGTCATATAATATAGAATGAATAAAACCATAACTTTTATAGATGTCACACAGACACCTTAGAATATTCACAATTATTATCTAGCATTTTTTTAATAGTGGTGATATAATTAACTTTATTCATAATACCAATACCTTTGTTGGCTTTCATGAACCTCAACTCTGTTGTAGTTCATAGAAAACAGACTTTTCAGCTGACAAATTAAAATACTTGGCAGACCATTTTTTTCACCCAACATTCACGAATATCACTCACATGCTTGTTCAAAAACTTTAATAGTAGAATTCAAAGCTGGACTAAAAGATGGCTTTTTTAACTCATCTGGACAAAACAAAATTGTTCAGATAATTCAAATTTAATTTCCTACTAAAAAACTTACTGTTACACAGTCCTTGTAAGAATCGCTCTTTGACTTGGAGAAAAAGAAATTTAAACCCAACATAAGAACATTAAAGTGTTAATTCTGTAACAAAAGTAGGTAAATTAACAATTTTAGTCTCATACCCTACAGATTTAAATAATGTCAGAATGTCCTGCATGTCCATTACTCTTTTTCCTCAGACTACTTTCTCAAGTATCTATTAATCAATGCCAAAAAATGCAGTGTCATCCCCTTTGGTAAAAACTCTGTACCCATTAATTACCACATATGCAGCAATCTACTTAACACCGAATGTATGATGAGACCTTGGGACCCAGGTGGACAGTAGTCTCTCCTTTGATAGCCACAGTAGCCAGGAAGTCGTTCTACGTGGCACACCTCATCATAAAAGGTCATCCAGGAAAAAAAAAAACATCATTGCTCCCCTCTACTCGTCACTCATTAGACCCATTATAGAGTAAAATGCCCCTTTTGGAATGTACCTCAAGACATCTGCAGCAGCTGGAAAGGCCACAGAAGTACCTCACAAAGAGGATTACTAGCCTCAAATAAATGCCCTACACTGACCGCCTCAAAAAACTCTAGCTTTACTCCGTAGCATATCGCCTACTCCGAGGTGATCTCTGCCCAACATATAAAGCTCTCTCAAACCCAGAGCTGTTGGACATGCTACACCTAAAGAAATCCCAGTCCCTCCGAGCTACACGCTCTAAGGACCTACAAATTGTCACCACAATAAGCAGGAGAAGCAGGAGGGATATATTCCTGTCCCAGAGACTTCCTATACTCTGGAACAAGCTACCCATCTATGTCAAGCAAAGTTCTTCATTAGCACTCTTCAAGAAAAATCTTGATGAGTGGATGGGAAATAGGAAATACACCCCGGGGATCACTTCTGTGTCTCTGCTGGACAGTGGCACAGGAAAATAACTTTCTTGGGTGGCGTAAGCTATGGAACCTTGCTGGATAGGCTTACGTAGGCCCTTGGGCCGATAGCCTAGTACCTACCTATTAACCTATAAAGGAAGCAGTTAGTTTGCTTAGTGAGAAGCATTACCCAAACAATGTGTTTTAGACCCCATACAATATCCTTGCTACTCTTAGGTCCCCATCTATGACCAGGAAAATCACACCATGTACCTGAATGTACTGGAGTCATTCACCATTCAGCCCAACACCATATTCAGCAGTATTTCAATTGGCTATCCCTCCCCAAAGTAGAATACATAAAACATAATTAATAACATTCACACTCACTCAAACATACCTGTATTTTATCATTGCCAAATCCCTTCAACAGCCAGTCAGCACATTTACTAGGCGTGCAAATATCCTGGATCTGGTACTCACAAACGAGGGACTATTGTACCCCCCACCCCCAGTGTAAGTTCCTAACTGGTCAGATCAGATTACAAAAGCAGTCATCTTTGAAATAATCCAAACAAACCCCAGAACCTTTAAGAACTTTTCCAAGGCTAACTATCTCTTATTAAGCAATGGCATAACTAAATTCTCAGAACACACTGTGTCCTCTGCAGAAGTGTTAACAGAATCCTTATAAAAGCATGTAAATATTCCAAAAACAGATCCCTGTGGTGGACCCCCAGTATAAATAGGCTGTACAACAAAAGAAAGAAAATACTGTCCAAAAAGAGGAGGGCTACACCAAACAGGCAAAGACCTCTCTTAGTCTCAACAAGCAACTCAGGACTAATCAGGTTCACCAAATCCAACTTCAAGACAAAAAACAAATCTCCAGGGCTAAGGATAACCATAAGGCATTTTTCAGTTGTGCATACAACCTGAACTAATAGCAAATGGAGCTCCCTATATAGAGCCACAGGATACAGCAAATTTGCCTACCGATAAATTTTTTCTGCAATTTCACTCTCAATCATTTCCAGGAAATACCCTCTACCATTTCTCCCCCCACTATCACTTAGGATCAGATCCGCACTGCACTCTCCAAAGCTAAAAACACCTCTTTGATGGGTCCTGATAACATCTCAGGATGCCTCCTAAATAGCTTGAAACATGACCTGTCAGGCCCACTAGAATCTCTATTCAACCACAGCCAACAGACAGACTTCATCTCTAGGGAATGGAGTACTGCAATAGTCATCCCTCTACACAAAGAGAGACCATCAACAAACCGAGGAAACTACAGACTCAAGATATATGCTTAGCCATGAAAAGACCCATTCCAATTCAGTTTTAAGGGCAGGTCATGCCTGTGATGTCAGGTACTGCCAACTATGCCAGGAGAAGAATGACAGTGGGTGTGTAACATATGCCAGCATAGCTAGATGGAATTTTGTGAATTACATGTTACCTGAATATCAAACAGATTTGTAGATGCTTGTGTTGAAAATGTATTTGTAAAGTTGCTTGTGTTAAAAGTATATCAGTGTGTCCTGCTTGACAGAAGAAGAAATGTACATACATTACTGTAACTGCTGAAATGCATATATTGTAAAAGAGGACACTGGAAGAGAAGACATTAATCTCAATCCACCTGACTTTGAAAAATGGTAAGAAATTATTTAGATTAGTCCATAAAGATTGTATCTTACAGTTCTTTAGATCAGTCAGGAAAATATAGCGAGATTAGTTAAGTACTGTTTTTCTATATCTGTGTGAATCTCGTCTGTTATTTTAATATTTCCTATGATTGAAACTCTGGTGTTTATTGTAAACACCTATTTGGCATTTTTCACGTTCTTTAATAGATTTAAACTTTTCATTGTGGCATTTCCTTTAGAGCAGGTGTGTCCAACCCGCGGCCCGCGACCCTTAAATTTAAATTTAATTTTAATTTAACTTTTTTTCCGTGTGTTTACATGTCCGCGTACTTTTGCTGTTCTGCGCATGCGCCAACTTTCTTTTTTTCACGTTTTTTTTCATACCAGCGTCTTTCCGCTGGTATGCGCATGCGCAAAAACACCGGTCGGGCGTTTTTTATATTTCTGGTAATGCTGAAGGAAGGAGCGACATCGTGGAGAGAGGATTTATTTTACTTCGTTGTGTACACACTGACTACACTACAACATAGCAAAAGGTAAGCTAAGTATTTTGACACTGTGTCTGCTCCCTTTACTACTACTGCACCTACTACTGTGGTGGGAACATCTTATATTTTAGTCAGAGATTCAAAGTTTTACTAGCTCTTTGAAAAGTCATAGTGGTCACATGGGCATTAGGATTCTCTCTGGGAGCAGTGGCCGAGTATATGTTTATTTACTGTCACATCACAATATGAAACAAATACAGTGTTGCTGTTTACACTGCTGGTGTGCTTCTATTTCAAGTGATTTCACATAAGAGATATTGCACGAGTTTCTGCTACAGCTTCTTTTTTTTTGCATATTTAGTGTTGTAAAGTTGACATTACACTAATATCTGCTATTATCTTAAACATGAATACAGTTTTCAGGGTCATCAAAGTCTTCATAATTCGTAAAACATTATTTGTAGAAGAACAATGCAGTTTATTTGATTTTTTTTTTTTTGAATGGCAATAGGTTCCACTTGGCTTCGGCATTAAGTTAAGACGTATGTCTGAACTTACGAGCTGTATTTATTGCAATTTGTTTTTCCTTGTTAACAAATAACATTAAACTTTTTTTAAATCAGAGTTTACATATCTTCATTTCATATACATAATGTGGGCACACATGTTTGTGTGTGTGTGTGTGTGTGTGTGTGTGTGTGTGTGTGTGTGTGTGTGTGTGTGTGTGTGTGTGTGTGTGTGTGTTTATTTGTCCATCTGTGTACTTGCTAATGATCACATAGAAAAATATTATTTTGTACAATGTAGGCAACTGCTTTGTATATATAAAGAATAAAAAAGAGAAAACAAAATCCTTTTGTTTTACCTTAGTTTTGTCTTAAACACCAAGTATGCACAAATGATTATCTGTAGATATGAATTACTTTTATAATTGCAACTAACTTAGTGATAATCAATTGACTAGTTTGTATAAATACCTATGTTTTGCTTACAATGCATACTTGTCAGTTGTTGCAGTAATTTGTTACTGTATGTTTCAAGTTTGTAACTAGAAGAATGAAACGTTTACAAGGTTAATATTGCTGTTATATGGGGACTATCCCAGCCTACACTGGAGGATCAGAATTTCCCTGTTGGCAGCTCTATGACTGCCTGAAAATCTAACCAGATAGTGAGTGATATCAGTGACTAGAAGCCAAAAACTTATTATTGCCTTTGGTGTTTTTCCCTTGAAGAACTACTCTTCAGGTGATTATCTACTTTATTCCACCAGCTAAGGTTAACGGGATGCCTGAGTTATTAAACTACACTGCAGTCTAACTTTCAACATGAAGACATTTTTTAATGACTCCTTGTAAAGAAGCACATTTCACAATTGCAGATGCAGGTACTCCTCATGACAGAATATATGTTTTGGGCTCAGCCAGTTTGACTTTGCAGGAGTTATCCCCTTTCACTAAGGACTCAATATAACTGGCCTTGCAAGAAATTGTGTCTTCATATCAGTGTGACAAAATCAAAAATTATGGCACCCATAAGATATTTTATATAAACTTGCATGTAGGTACCTTTCATATAAAACACTCATAATATAATTGCCTTGTGGTACATCAGTTGATAAGTACAGATGCATGTTATCTGCTGTGCAGAGAAACACTGAAATATAAATACTCAGTAACAGTAACTGACTTGGTAAATCAGCAGATAAGGAGGGATGCATACTTATCTCTTATGCAGAGAAATGCTGAATATTTGTAAATGGACAATAAGTCAGAAAGGTACTCTTCAAACTGAGCAACTAAATGCCATGACAAATCACTGAGATATTCTCTGGCCTTAACTTGTAGCAGGTGGGTAGACAGGTCAATTTTTATCTTTGAGTACCATCTCTTTGGAATGCTTCTCAGATGGATCTGTTGTGCTGCAGCCAACAGTGCAGAGATAAGTAGTGTTATGGTAAATATCTCAAATAATTTCTATTTTCAAAAGTTTGACATGTATATACCTTGTAAAATTGTTTGATTTGCTGATTAATTCTGAGTTATTTTTTCCAAACTAATGTTTCTAATTTGTGCTATTAAAGATAGCATTGAATGTAGACGCATCTGTAATTACCGTGTTGAAGTAACATATATGAATCAAGAAGAAACTTCGCAGTATGGAGGGTGTGAAGTTCACACCTTGAAATGGGTTATGCACCTAGTTCACTGATAAAAATTGAACTGTAAAATATGTACTACAAAAATAATAAAATAGAAAATAGTAGGTAGTCCACAGTTGAGTTAAAAATGGAATATCCTTCTATTTTCTGTTTTATTATTTTGTAGTACAGTTCAATTATTATTAGTGAACTAGTGAACTAGCTGCATAACCTCCACACTTGCCACACTACAAAGTTTCTTCTTGGTTTGTTTTTAACCCAGTATAGGTTGCATATTGGGTTTTCTGAGACTTCAGGGGATACCATGGATTTTTCTTTTTGAAGTAACGTATTTATATGCCTTCATATTCTCTGTTTTGCCTCTTGTGGATAAGACATTAGCTGGACTGGTGGTAGATTAATTATGTCCTGCATAAAGCAGATGTGAGAAGCTCCATACCTGTGGTCTTTTGCTCGATGTGCCTTTTTTTTTTGCTCTTCAGTTTGTGAGTGAGAGACCTTTTTTTTTTTTTGGTCCTCACTTGCCGTTTGCCCCCAGACCATTTCTGTTGACTCAATGCGGCCCTTGCAACTGAAAAGGTTGGACACCCCTGCCTTAGAGAATATATTAACTTTGGAGAGTACTTGTATCTACTGGTGACACTACGGCCTCTCCTGAAAGCCTGGCTGTTTGGTCAACATTACCATTTATATTAATTGCATAATTGCAAGGGTACCCAATTATACTGAGTGAAAGAGCCTTAAAGTAGCTGTCTTTGGGGTGTCTGGTGGCAGGATAGCTACCTTATAATCTGGGCAGAAGAGGACATAGCTAGTAAATCTGTGCCAGCCTACTCCAAGTGTGTGTGTGTGAAATCAAATCTCATGTGTGTCAGCTACTTAGAAGGGACACGAAGCACTGGTTTCATAGACAGGGTGCTGGAGGACTTTGCTTGGACGAGACACAAACCTAGACTCCACGGAAAGTGTGTTCCCTGTGTGCTGCATCTGGAAATACCGGGTGTATCCATTTCTTCCAAGGGAATGTCCCTCTCCAGTGTCAGTGGTGAGGACCGAGGCTCCTCGATTTCTGGCCCAGAGTGCTGACATCACAATGCCTACTAAAACCTAGCGGACTTCTTTGAGAGGGTCACTAGAGCCTAGAGGTCACTAGAGGATGAAGGCAAAATGGTGCATACTGCTTGCCTAAACCTTGAAAAGGCATGTAACACCATACTTCACTCAGGTAATAAAAACAAACTCAAAGGGAATTGTCTAAATTTAATGTAACCCGACAGAATAGCCACATGGCTCACGGCAAGGATTCATGAAGCAAGAAGTCTGGTACTAGTGGTGCCCACAGAGCTTGGTACTGGGACCTCTCCTGTTCGGAATACACTTCTCTGAAGTCAAAGGGTCGGACATAGAAAGTAACAGGTGCCACAGCCATGATCTAAAACTCAGTGCAAAAAAAAATGCATAATTATACCCATTGGGAAGACTACCAACACTGCAAATTAACACTGATAACATTTTCCCCAAGAGCAGACTTAGTAGTAATTGACTTGAAGTATAGTAATTGACTTGAAGTACAGTTGTGTAAGTAAAACTTACTGTAACAGTAGATGCCCGAATGACAACCACTGCAGTAGCCTTAGCTATATGGGTTACATCTTGACAAGGATATAGCTGGCCAGCTTCCAAAGCTTCAGGTCACTTTCCATGCCTCAGTCAGTCAAGCTTGAGCTGACCTGACTAAAAACAGGTCTGTGTGCAAAGCCTTTCAGAGCTTTCATATCAGAGACAGGGAAGTGCATGCCTGAAAGGTCAATGCTAGAAACAAAAAAAAAAAAATCAAACCCCCCCCCCCCCCAGCATAAACAACACACCAAAAATGAGGGAGGGAGCGCCCACTGCAGCACTGATCATTTCAACATTGTTGCAGTAGCTGCTGTAGCAGTGATCATTCAAATCTCTACTGCTATAGAGAGTTTACTTACACAACTGCGCTATGTTCATCATATTGATCACTGCTACAGTAGCCTTAGCTATATGGCTAGATTACCCTGGTTTACTAAATTGGGCAGGTGGAAAAATTAAAAATCTATGAGCCCCTGGACAATGGTCCTAGCAAAGCCTGATCTAGACCTATCAAGCTTATAGTGCTTTGCAAAAGTATAGACAGAGGGCCAAGTTGTCGTTTCCAAAATACTTCCAGAAACCAATCCTTTCTAAAAAGCCACATGAAACCAAGGTCTTGACCCTGCCTAAAATAGTTTTGTTGTGGGGAGTATAGCAAAAGATTAGACAGCCATTTGGAAATGGTCGGTTTTGATACAGACTACCCCTTCTTACCTTCACAAGAAATAAACAATTGATCCAAAAATCTGAAAGATTTACTTCCGTCATGATCATACCAGTGTTGCCTGTGGACATTCAAGGTATGGAGTATCCTCTCTCCCTCGTTTTTAGATTCTGGAAAGAAAATGAGAGATGGATTGCTCTTATGGCCAAGTCAGCCTTGACACCTTTCTTGCAAAGGTCAGAGCAATCATAAAATGTTTCTCATGTCAAGAACTCAAGTCAGCTTGGTTCAAATGGAGCAAGTGCTAGTTTCTCAAACACAAAATAAAAGATCCCAAGAGGGGCCACCTGTTTTCTTAGCGGTCTCTTCTTATTCAAAACCCCTTTCAAAAAATGTTGACATGAGACTGCATTAAAAGAGGAGGATCCACAGGCAGATATGCTGAAATTAATAATACTTATTCCTCTAAAAAGATTCAGTTAAGGCCATAGGAGTGTAACCCACACAACTATTGTAAAACCAGAGAACAACTAGCCTTGGAATGGGTGCTGATTATGTTGTTGGCACTAGCTAGAAAACGTTTCCTATTTGCTAATATCCAACTTTGTAGAAGGCTTTCTTGTCTCCATTAGTACCGGATGAACAGGTATCTAAAGGGAATTAAGACCCATTATCCAGGTAGTCAGTGGAAGTTTATTATGAGTGGGGTGCATCAAACACCCCTGTTCTTGTAAGAGTAGATCCAGTCTATGATGAAGCTTGCAGTAATTGCCCCTGTCAGCTTCCAAAAAAAGGGATAACTACTAATGCCTCGGTCAGAACGGAATCACCAAAATGATTCTGGAGTATCCTGGACCTTACTGAAAAGGGTAGAAAAACGTACAGGAACATTCCTGCCCAGGAAAAAGAAAAGGCATCCATCTTCCAAGCTTTCTTGCATGGAGTCCTCCTGGAGTAGAATCTTGTCAATTGATTGCTCAGACAGGAGTCAAAGGGGTCTATGTGAGGAACTCCCCACAGATGGATCAAATCTTGACAGAACCCGATCCAATTTCCATGTTTTAATTGTCTGCCCTTGTCCTGCTCATCTTGTCAACCATATAGTTTTGCTCTGACACAATGAAGGATGCCTCTAGAGTAAAACTGCTCTGAAGCCAAATCCCTAAGCTTACATAACTAGTCTGCAAAGGGGTAAGACCTGTATCCCCCTTACTTGTTGATGTAAAATGACTGTGGAATTGTCTATACTAACCTGAAGAGGTCCTGGGGACCAAAGATGATTCTGACAGTTGAGTGCCTTGATCAGGACAAGCATCCCTTTTACATTCATGTGCTTGCATCTGTCCTTGGTGGCCCACACCCCTTGTACTTTTATCCCGCCTGAAAATTCGCCCCAAGCAAAGTCCAATAAGTCTGTGAAGACTTACTGCTTTGGAACAAGGAGGGAGAAGGGGAGACTTGAATTTATGGATATTTTCCGTTTCCACCAAGTGATTTACCTTCTGACAAACCCAAAAGAACTAGAGGATACAGCAAATTTTCCGGCCGATAAATTTTTTCTGCAATTTCACTCCCAGTCACTTCCAGGAAATACCCCCTACCATTTCTCCCCCAACTATCACTAAAAATCATATCCGCACTGAACTCTCCAAAGTTAAAAATCCTGTGTGAAAGGGTCAAAAAAAGACACTTGAATGTTCTCATGAATTCTCAGCTTGTATAAGAAATCTCTCACCCAGGCGAGGGCTTCCTGACACTTTGAAAAAGACTCCGTGAAGACAAGTACCTCATCTAAATATGTATAACTTGTAGCTTGCAATGAGCTACAGCTGGAGTTAAACACTGTGAACACTCTTGGTGCAGTGGGTAGTCCTAAAGCGTAAGGCAGAGAACGGATACGGTTGCATATGTCTGGATCACACTAAAACGCCTGAAGTCTGGATGAATACGGATGTGATAAGTATCTTTTAAATCTAATGTTACTAGGAAACTTGAATGAGAAAGCAGCAGCAAGAAAGAAAGAATCTCCATGCATTTTCTTTTTTTTGGCACTGAAACAATCCTTTAAAAAAAGTACCCCCACGTGGGAAGAACAAATTAGTTCTATCACTCCCTGGGACAGCAAGTGGAAAAGAATCTGGTCTGGTGGATGAGAAATTACCCCCTGGAAAGAAAAAAATCCAACTGTCATCTGTAATCTTGATGAATGATCTTCAGAACCCATTTGTCTGCAGTTATACGTCGTCAAAGAGAAAAGTTAAGATTCAGACTTTCTGGAACTGAAAGGGGGCTGCCAGGGTGGGAGAGGGAACAAGGTCCCTTGAACAGGCATTCTGACTTCAGTTTGTTTTGTTTGTTTTTTTTTTTTTGCCAAAACTGGATGAGGTGTTAGAGAATCCTTAGAAACCTTGGAAAAAAAAAAAAAAAAAAAAAGAGGACTGAAAAATCTTAGATATTCCCTGAATCTTTCAATCACATTTTTTGATCACTTCTGCAGCAGAAGAACCAAACACTAAAGCTCTGTCCAACGGAGAACTTAAAAAGCTCACTTTTATCAACTGGGAATTTCTGAGAATGCATCCAGGCAAACCTCCTCAAAACAGTACCAGAGGCATCTCAGAGTCATATACATACACTGTAAAGAATGGAGATGTGACTTGAACAACTGAAGAAACTAAATTTAGAGCAGAATTTTCCTCAAGAAAGATGCAGGCAAAACATTCCTCACACTATCACTAGTCAGAGTAAACATATGAGTCTGACAAAACAATCTGAAAATCAAAGTAGCAGAAGCATATACTTTTCCCATACCCATCAATAAACTTCCCATCCTTATCAGAAAGATTCGGACTGGAATTAACTAAATGTTTAGTAGCAGTAGGATTAACCAAAGCTATAGCTGCTGGATCACATATGGGAAGAGCGTACAAAAACCTGAAAGACTGAAGAACTTTCTATTTGACTTTTTAGCGGCAGCTGGCTGACTTATTAGGAAAATTGCAGGCAGTGACACGCATCCTCCAAAGCTAACAAAACTGGAAGAATGGGTTAAAGGTTCTGGAAACTCTTTCTAGAACAACTCATAGTATAGTCTTAGGGACATATAAATCTCAGTGTTCTCCCATTGAAAACACCAACATATTCTATCAATAGTATCAGAGCAAGAGAAAACCCCATGAGGAGAATCAGAAACTGGACTCTCCTCAGAGTCCGAATTAGAAATCAGAGCAGAAAACTTTTAGTTATGTACTCACCATAACTTCAGATGTTTGGGATCCATCTCGCCTACATTCTGACTGATGGGTTCGGAGCCGATCCCTCGGCTTCGACTCGGCACGCTTATGCTATAGAGCGAGGTCTCTAATTGGCTGAGCTATCTTTATCCCAGGATGCACCACCACTAATCCCCCAGATCTTGTTTGTCCGCATTCATGCACACATGCACAGATTGTTTATATAACATTGTTAGATGTTTCAAGATGAAACAACAGGATTCGGACCTTCTGATATCCTGTGATCTCCAAGGAAGGGGGAAGGAGGGTGGGTTATTAGGAATGTAGGCGAGATGGATCCCAAACATCTGAAGTTATGGTGAGTACATAACTAAAAGATGTTATGTGATCCTATCTCGCCTACATTCTGATGGGACAGCGTCCCTAGCACCTAAATCCCGGGTGGCTCATTGGAAAACACTCCTGAGCACTGTGGAACCAAATGAAGCTCGTCCTCTAGATGCCACATCTAATTTGTAGTGAGAAATGAAGGTGTGTGGGGAAGACCATGTAGCCGCAGCACAAATGTCACCAATAGCAAGCTTAGAATGAAATGCTACCGAAGTAGCCATAGCACTTGTAGAATGAGCCTTGACAGAGGTGGTAAGCTCTTTGTTAGAATAAAAATAAGCTTGAGTAATACAGTCCCTGATCCATTTGGCAATAGTGACCTTTGTGACAGCGTTGCCCAATTTGTTTTCTGCAAAGGATGCAAACAACTGATCCGTTTTCCTTGATTGTTTGGTCCTATCTAAATAAAAACGTAACTGTCTGTGGACATCTAGTGTGTGGAAAATAAACTCCGCCTTATTGGAGTTGCAAGCATAAAGTAGAACAAACTTTAGGAACAAAGGAAGGATTTGGTCTGAGGGATACCCTGTCTGTATGAAAAACCAAGTACGGGGGTTTCACTGACAAAGCTTGAAGTTCTGAAACCCTTCTGGCTGAAGTAATCGCCACTAGAAAGGCGGTCTTCCATGATAGAAACTTTAGATCACAGGTAGCTGCCGGTTCAAAGGGAGAAGAAGTCAAGGCACGCAACACTATATCGAGATCCCATGGAGGTGCAGGATGAGGAATCGGGGGTCTTAATAGAGCAGCACCTTTCAAGAAGGTCTTACACAATCTGTTGCTCATTAAAGGTGGGTCTATGGATTCATGAAAATTAGAAATTACTGCCAATTGTACTTTGATGGTAGAAACGGAAGAGCCTTGATTGAAAAGAGAGGTCAGGAATTTGAGTACTTCTGCCACGGGAGTAGAAATGGGGTCCAGGCCCCGGAGTTGAGCCCAAATAGCAAACCTTTTCCATTTGCTAGAATACAGTTTCTTTGTAGCAGACTTGTGGGCTGAAGATATGTGCACAACATCTGGATCCAGTGCATGTCTCCTGACTATCGTCGGAAGAGGAGGAGCCAGGCCGTCAATTTTAAGGTGTGTAGGGACTGGTGTAGTAGTCCCGACTGATGAATCAGTAGGTCTGGGACCTGGTCCAGGAACCATGGAACTTCCAGAGCATGTTTCCGAAGATAGGGAAACCACACTTGACGAGGCCAGTAAGGAGCAATTAAGATAATCTTGCTCCCTAAGAGAGATGCCTTTTGAATCACCCTGGGGAGGAGAGGAACTGGAGGGAAGGCATAAAGCAGGCCGGTGGGCCAAGGATGGACTAATGCGTCCATGGGGCTCTTCCCCGGAGCCGGGGTTAGGGAGAAAAATTCTTTGCACTTTGCATTCAGAGGAGTCGCGAAGAGGTCACAACACGGAACTCCCCATTCGCTGAAAATCTGCCTTGTAACTGTCATATTCAGAGACCATTCGTGAGGAGAGAGGATGGTTCTGCTCAACCTGTCGGCTATGACATTGGACTTGCCCGGTATGTGAGTAGCCACTAGGAAGCGTTTGGTCGGGACGGCCCATTCCCAAACTCTCATCGCTTCCCTGCAAAGAGGATAGGATCTGGTCCCTCCTTGTTTGTTCAGGTACCAGACAACTGACATGTTGTCTGAGTGAACAGCAATTACGCCCTGAGGGAGATAATCGTGAAGGGCTTGAAGGGACAGGAGTACTGCCCTCATCTCTAGGATGTTGATGTGAAGAGGAGTCTCTTCCGGGTGCCATTTGCCTTGGACTGACCTGCCCAGGGAATGCCCCCCCCCACCCCATCTGGGAGGCGTCCGTGGTCAAAGTGGCCGCCGGAGGAGGAAGAACAAAGGGTCGTCCCTGATCCAAATTGGAGGACACTAGCCACCAGCGAAGGTCCCGTTTGCAAGATTCTGTGATCCATATGAGATGATTGAGAGGGAGTTCCTGAAAGGACCACTGAGTTGAAAGAAGCCACTGGAGAATTCTCATGTGTAACCTTGCCAAGGGAACTAGCAGAACTGTGGCAGACATGGATCCCAAAAGCTGTAGGACCATTATGGCTGGGGCTTTGGACCTGGGGAGTAAGGCTCGAACTTGATTTTGAATGGTTTGAATTCTGTCTGCAGGTAGATAGACTCGCATCTGGTTTGAATCCCTCTCTACCCTATGAATCTTATTCTTTGAGATGGCCGCAACACAGACTTTGGCCAATTGAAGGTGATTCCAAGGGAATTGCCCAGTGATATTGTGGCTTGCAGGCTCCGTAGAAGTAGATGCTTGGAGGTGGCAGTTAGGAGCCAGTCGTCTAGGTACAGAAACACCTGGAATCCTAGACTTCTCAGGTGAGCAGTCACTACTGCCAAGCATTTGGTGAACACCCTGGGGGCTGTGGCGAGACCAAAGGGCAGCGCACGGAACTGAAAATGACTGCCTCCTAGGCTGAAGCGCAAATGTCTCCTGGACGTTTGATGTATTCTGATATGATAATACGCGTCCTTGAGATCTATGGAGCACATCCAAACACCCTTCTCCAACAATGGGAGAATGGTTTGTAGAGTGACCATTCGGAACTTGGACTTCTTGACTGAACGGTTTAGGTTGCTTAGGTCCAAAATGGGCCTCAAGTCCCCGGTCTTTTTTGGCACCAAAAAGAATCTTGATTAAGTCCCTAATCCAATCTGGTCTGCGGGGACCGGTTGGATGACTCCTTTTTGCAGCAGCTTTAAAATTTCTGAGGCTGCGGTATCCCATTGACTGGGTGGCGGGTCCAGGATTTTTTTGGACAGAGGGGGGGGGGGCGAGAGAATGGGATGGAGTAACCTCCGGCGATAATTCGAAGCACCCATCGGTCCTGAGTGATCCCTTCCCAGGCCTTCAGGTGCTTCGAAAAACGACCCCCGACTGGCTCCGGAGCAGCACAGTCGGGCAATCCCTCAGGGACTATGAAAAGCTGAAGAGCCACGAAAGGACTCGCGGTCTCCAGTGTTGCGAGGGCCTCTGCCGCCTCTGGGACGGCGTCTTCCAGATGAATTTCCCCCTCCTCTGCCTCTGGCGGGGGAACCTTCCTGCTGAGAGGGGTAAGACTTCTGAGATCTACGGAACCACATTTTCCCTCCTCTTTTAGCCTTGGGATAAGGCCGAAAGGGAGTGGAAAATTGTGCCCCTACGGCAGTCAGAGTCTTACCCTCCTGTTCACAGCGGGTAAGTGTGTCTTTTACCTTGGGTCCAAACAGGGAGGACCCATCAAAGGGGGCGTCGGCAAATGAAGACTTAAAGGCCTCCGCGAAATGACACAGGCGGAGCCAGGCTTGTCTCCATAGAGCAATGCCTGTACTGCTGCTCTACTCGCCCCTTCGGCCGCATACGAAATGAGCCTCATGGACGAGTTAGAAATGGATGACATTGTAGCCAGCTGAGATCCAACCATCTGGGCCAGCTCCTCAAGCAGGTTACCTAAGAGGGTATCGGATAGCTCCTTGATCAGATCCCTCTGAAATCTCGTAAAGTGCGTCAGGTAGTTCAAAGACCTCAGAGTAAAGGCCGCTGAACTAAGGGTGTGCTTACCGTACCGATCCATGCTCCTAGACTCCTTATTAGGAGGATGGACAGACGTAGAAGCCTCTGCTACATCTTGCTGGGTAGCAGATGCTACCACCATAGCATCCACAGCCACACCTTTCGTAAGGAACTCTCTATCTGGGGGCGCAGAGAGAAATTTGTTCGGACGAGCGGGCACTGGTTCCACAGAGTCTGGGTGTTCCCACGCCCTTCGACAGATCAAATCCAAGAGCTCGAAGGGCGGAGACACCCAGGAGGTGGAGGGCTGAGCCCCGAAGGCCTTCAGGAACACCGACTCATCAGCAGAGGGAGATTTGGACTGCCAGCCGCCTCATTGTTTTAGGGCTTCCAGGATGTCTGCAAAGGAGACATCATCCGAGGACGACTTGGGGGACCCCTCTGCATCATCGAGATCAGTGTCAGATGTCAAAGACTCGTCAGGGGAGTCAACGTGCTTCCTCTTGCACGTTCTCGTTCTCTTCCTGGGAGGCTCTTCCGAAGAGGCTTCAGAAGGACCTCCAGGAGGGGGAGAAACCCCAGCGGGGGTAACCTGAGGCCCAGGGGCTCTGCTGTCTACGGACAGGGGGACTGCGAACGACCCAGTCTCCAAATGTAGGGAAGGAGCTGGGGAAACTGTGGAGGTAGCCAAGGAAGATTTGGCTAAAGCACTCCTCATAGCCCTGAAGGCGGGACCACCAGAATCCTGGGAGGGTCCCCCCTCCGTGGCCACGACAGTGGACGGTACTCCCGCCGCCGATGCACCAAGAGGGAGACTTGGGACCGAAAGCATCAATCCCGAAGCCTCCCCCCAGGGCCGAAGGAAGAAGTCCGTGCACTGAACTCCGACCCAAGAGCCGGAGTCGGAGCAAGGGTCGGGCCTGACCCTAACACCTCCACTGGTTCCACCAGCACCTGCTCCAACGGCGCCGAAGCTGTTGGAGGAGGAAGTACAGTAGGGGAGTGGACCATGAGCCGGAGTAAGGGTTGGGCCTGACCCTAACACCTCCACTGGTTCCACCAGCACCTGCTCCAACGGCGCCGAAGCTGTTGGAGGAGGAAGTACAGTAGGGGAGTGGACCATCTGCTCCGAAGCCAAATGGGCTGGAGCCAAAACCATCTTTTGGAACACCGGAGACTGGAAGAGTCGAAGGAGCACCTTGTCGATGTCCGAATCAGACATCTTGGATGATCTCGAGGATACCGATTTTCTCCATCGGCTCCGAAGGGCTCGGGGAACGGCTCCGAAAAGACTCAACAATTATCGGCTCCGAGGAAACCTTCAAGGAAATTTCCCTCGGTGCCAATAAGGACTTTGGCTCCGAGGGGGAAGTGTCTGAGCCGATGACCCTTATCGGCTTCAATATCAGTGGAGCCGATGAGGGTGACCCGCCTCTCGATGCCCCAGACCTCGGCTCCGAAACCAGAGGGGTCGAGGCTGGAGGCATCGAGGCAGACCGTTCCGACCTCGGCTCGGAAGTCCGTGGAGCCGATGGAGAAGTCTGCTTAGTCTTCTTAGCCGTCGGTTCCGACTGACTGGTCGGAGCCGGCGCTTTCCTCTTTTTTGAAGGAGACTGAGAGGAAGATAAAGCCTCCTCGAAGGAAGGCTTTATTAATCCTTTGAGGATTAATTTGTTTTTCCTCTCCTGGAGGACTCTGGAGGAAAATGCATGGCATACACTGCACGATTCCTGCAGATGTTTAGCGCCAAGACAATAGACGCACGAGGAGTGGTCGTCCGTTATGGACATTTTGAAGCCACACCTCGTGCACTTTTTAAACCCGGAGGGTTTATGCTCTTTAGACATAATCCTACCAAAAAACAGATAACTACAGTAAACACTAAAAAGTTTTGACACAGGAACAAAAAATGAATGCCACAAACTCAGTGTAAATATTTAAACTAAAGAACTTTTTTTTTTTTTTTTTACACAAGACTGTCAGAAAGAGAAAGGGAAAAAAGGGAGGGTCAAGACCCGGTACTTGACCCACACACAACCACTAAAGTAGCAGTAACCACAGGGGAAGGCCCCTCTAACTTAAACGGAACCTTCTCCGACAGGAAAAAATACGAAAATTTTAACCAAACTTTAGAAAAAACACTCGTACACAAAGAATAGCCGTTAAAACAGCTTTTGGGTTTAAATGAAGCAAATACTGACAGGAAAAAAGCCTAATATATAGTACTTAGCCCAGCCAATGTTGAGACCACGTCCAAGCTCTGTAAGCGGCAAACGAGATCTGGGGGATTAGTGGTGGTGCATCCTGGGATAAAGATAGCTCAGCCAATTAGAGGCCTCGCTCTATAGCATAAGCGTGCCGAGTCGGAGCCGAGGGATCGGCTCCGAACCCATCAGTCAGAATGTAGGCGAGATAGGATCACATAACATCCCAGTTTCGGTCCCTTCATCTTCCTCTCCAGATTCAGAATCTTGAATCTCTTCAGGAAAACCAGTATCCCTCTTTCTTTTACCAGAAACTATTTTATAAGAAAAATCAATATGAATTAAACCCCAAACCAGACCCAGTAAACTACTCCTGCCTAAGGAAATTTGAGTAGTAGTTACGAGTTTAGTTTTTTTTTTTTTTTTTTTGTGTTTCTTTTTGACAAGAAAATGGAGCCAACAGTGTTACTAATGCAATCAATGGCTTCTCCAGGGATGAGAACATTCCGATAAAACTGGGAAGTCTTCCCCATTTCCTCTCCTAGAACTGGCGACTCATTTGCCAACTAAGGAGACCCAAACAGCCACAGAGGACATGGCTAGCCCCCCCCCCCCCATCAACAGATTACAACACAGGAATCAGAGGTGTAATATGCGTGGTCTGATGAAAAACTAATCAGGATAGTCTCCCGCTTGTGGCCGAGGCAAACTGCTAGCCTGCTGTGGTGGCAAAGGCTGTTGGCTTAACTCTGACATTTTATGGCTGGAAGAAGGCCTGATCATGGGACTGGTAGTTTGCTCCCTGGTCAAGGTAAAAATTGTATCTCTCTCTCTCTCTCTGTGGAAAACAAGCAACAGACTGAAAAAAAGTGGAAAATAAGTAGCAAAAGTATACACTGTAAATAAATATCACCATACACCACCAGTAAACATTTTAGAGAACAAAAGCTGTATTTTTTCAAAATTCAGAACTTTAAGAAAATAGCATAATCCTTAGAGTGTACTGCTACATGTGAATGCTTTTGGTGTACATGGGTGCTACGGTAAGCTGAACAACAACAACTTGTACAACATGCCAGCAAGAGAATATTCTGGGGGAAAATTACATCCATTCTCAAAACACTGAGACTGGTGAGACTGGTTTACACTACTTTGGTATGAGATCTATACATTTGTGTATAAAATATTGTGCTTTATATGTCTGCGGAACATAGATTCATAGGTTGGCACTAGGCTATCAGCCCTAGGGACTAAAGCCTAGCCATAACAATTCCCTGGCTATTTCTTCCCTCAGTATTTACTTCCCTGGACCCCTGTCTAGCAGGGCGACCGACGTGATCCCTGGGGTGAATTTCTCATCTCCCATCCAATCATCAAGGTTCCTTTTGAAGAGGGCCTAAAAGGCGCTGCTTGACATGTACGGGCAGTCTATTCCAGAGTTTGGGGAGTCTCTAGGTGAGGAACCTATCCCTCCAGCATGTTTTGTTCAATGTGATGACGAGGTTTAGATTCCTGGAGCGTGTGTCTCGGAGGGATTGGGATTTCTTTAAGTGTAGCATGTCCAACAGCTCTGGGTTTGACATGGCCTTCGATTCATCTTTATGAAAACCTGAAACATATGCATGGACTGCATTGGCTGTATTCACTTTCAAATATGAACTCCCTGGTTAATGAGGAACAGCTTGCTTACTTCACCTCAGCTAGAAGTCATACAGGGTTAATAGAAAAAAAACAGACACACTGCAGCTACTCAGACTCTAGCTTCAAACAGAAGTGTATAAAATGTAATGCATGCCCTTCTACATTTTTTCTACCCATACTAAATACAAAAAGAATTTTACACATTAATGCAGACGCGAATATAGTTACTATCCAGACGGCAAACTGAGGTTAAATATGTGCATTCTAGTAGAATTTATGATCAGTATATGCTATACACACTGCTGAACCACAGATAAGGCAGAAGCCTATACCCCATTCTTTTACTCACAGATGGCACACATATTATGTAACAAAAGCCCTGAAGTCTCTCTCATCTGAAATTTCCTGTAGATACCACACAATGATACAGAATACAGAGGAATATGATTGTGTTGCCAATCATAACCCATTTATTATGTGTTAGAGACCACTCAAGGTGAATCTTGGCATCCATCTTGAGAACAAATGGGTTATGATCAGAGATCAGATTTCTTTGTAGTGCATAGAGCTTTAACTGCTCCATACACCGCTTAAAAAAATAAAGCACAAAGCACATCAAGTGCTTTGCCAACTTTTAAAAGCCATAAAGTACTTAGTGAGCATAGGAAAGGCAGTGTAACACATTTACACTATCTTTCTCACTTTGCAATGCATCTAAACCATCCAGAGTTTCACAGAATGGCCTGATTTTTACCTCATTTATTTGGACTGTTAATTCCATCGTTTTCAGACAAATCAAGAGGATTTAATCACTGAATAATGGTATACATTTGAATTTCTGACTTTGTATCCTTCAGAGAAAATGCATGTAAACGCGCATCCTGTTATTCTAGTGACTTGCCAAGTTTATAACAGGAAGTCTAGGGACAGGTTATCAGAATAGACAGCAGGCAGAAACAATTTTTTTTCTGCTGCTGTCATTTGCTGGTCAGTACTGGCAGATTTCATTGCCCAGCCAGAGACTTGAACTTTAACAAATGTTAAGTGGGGTCTTGTGCCACTCTAGCACTTAACTGATTTGCCTTCTTTCTAAATATCAGAGCATAATCACCTTGCTCCATGCACATTATAGTTAAAAGCAACATGTTTAAACAGCAGATGTAGCAAACTGTTATACAACTTTCCAGCAAAAGAGGACCAAATAAAAATATCCCACCACTGAGTGACCGCAACATCTACTAGGTATGTAATTTTTTACAATGGCACCGTTATCTCAAGGTATCTTAATTTCATTTTTTTGTAAGTCTTGTAAAGTCTTGTTCTGTAGCTGTAGGAGTTCTCTGCTTTTGGTCATCAGTGTTTGACAATCTGGTGTCTTTAGTCCAGTCAAACAGCTGAGTATTATCAAAATGAAGCAGTTTTGTGTTCCTTTCCAATGTAAAGTCAATGACAGCATGAACACGTGTTTATACTACACATCAGTGCTTGCAATCATAGCATCACTCCACACAATACGAAAAGTTACAGCTCATAACGTGGAACTTGTGATTGCTGGAAGATGCAGTCACTATTACCTTTATTAAAGCAAGGATAAGGAAGTCTCTCTGCCAGATCACATACCCAGCCCTGAGACCACTAGTCACAAGCATCAAGCAAGGTATAATTTTGAGCAGCTAATAAATGGTGCAGAGATCGATGGTAACTATCCATTACTAAAATGAGAAGAGATGGCAGTATTAAGACAGGCAATATTTGCGGCTGATCAGTCTGAAATATAGCATACCTCAGTCACTGGATTACTGTAAATATTGGCTGACAGTTAACTATGTTACAATACATTGCCCATGGTTAAATTTTTGTATTCTACTTTAAAGCACAAATCAGAATGATTTAACCATTTCCAATGAACCCATTTTACAAGATCAGTGCTTAAAATTCTTAGATTAATTCAGGATCACGAGTTGCCAAAACTTTTAATCCTAGGATGTACATCATTACATACAACTAATTTATTACGTAGTGTCTTATTAACTAAATCAAGTATAACTGCATCAGTTTCTGCGATGCCTACTACTTTATCAATGTCTAAATGCATTTTATTAATTGGCCAGTAGCCCCTGTCTTTTCATAATGGCATTAGCAATGCAGTGTTAATAGCACACAGAGTCTGTACGGGGATTGATTTAACCATGCATCCCACTACACTGAATGAAACAGCGGTAATCTTCCTGTTGTAAGCTTTCAAATAAACTGCTCTGTCAGCCCCATGCGGTTTTAGTTTCAAAACGTTATTTTACCTTTTCAACTGTTCTTTTCTCCAGCTGACAGCACTTCAGCTTAAGGCAAACAGAACACTTTCCACAGTGACATTTTGTAGTTTTCCCTTGCCATCCATTTCAACGTTTTGTTTTTTGCCCTGTCCAGCATAATGATGGCCTAGAATTCATCAGCACAAAACTGCCATTTGCTTTTGTCTGTAAAAAAGTAACAGTACAACATAACATCGATGATTGGTTCTTTTTTTTCTCAAGCAATAATGGCTTTATCACCATTACACGGCCTTTGAAGACAAATGTCATGATAGTGCCCATGCCAGTGTCAGGGCCACAGTGAAAAATCTGTGAAAAGAATAATAAAAAAGGCCGTTTAATATTGAAGGATTGGATACACTTCTGCATTTAACACCACCTTTTACATTAGGCTGCACTATAAGTGTTTTGCAATAATATTCAGCTAGTGACTGTCCTCACTTCCCAACTCTTACTGCCGTCTTCATATTGGTTAGCTTTGTTATCAAGTCTTTTCTGGCCAGTGTTTTTATCCAAGGCTAACAAATTAGTTTGCCCCCATTGCTGAGGGAATGGTGCTATGATCCTCCACCCAAGCAGGACACAAACCTTTGTTTTAGGTGGTACGTGTTGCTCTGTCAATGACAGAGACACATCTGTTCAACATCTACTAACAATGGATGACTAACATCTGGTTGCAGTCTTCTTAGTTGTAAAATACATCGCTTGTTACATAGTTTATATGCAAATGCAGTGGAGATTAGCTGGTTTTCTGCTTCTGCAGAAAGCTTGACCATCCATAAGCAGATCCAGTGTTATTACTGTTAATAAAACAGCATGAAGATCTGTTTGGTTAATGGAACCAGTTTGTCCCTATTCGTACAAAGTATTTGGGCAAAATGCAAATGTGATCCAGATTTTGTAGACAGTCATGCAGCTTGTAGATCCCCCTGTAAATAAAGATAAATTGTCAGCCATTCAAAAGGTGATATTACTGACATTGTCAAGTCTTCAAATCACAGTTCAGTTGCTAATGTAACCAGTCTAATGTGTCCTGTTCTTGTAATCCTGTATGTAGGTGGTTTTCTGGCTGTTTGAGTGGATACCACTTTCACTTCTGTATTCAATTCTATGTAATCTATGCTGACATAAATGTGTTACAAAAATCATCTCTTGATGGGATAGTCTGCTTTGTCTGTTCTTTTATTTCATTTATTTATCTTTTGTTGATCAGGTTAGTCCCACCAGGCTAGTCACCTCTTTTCAGGGAAGACCTGAAGTGGTACTTATACTAATAGGGGAAGATTTGGCCAGGGCACTGGGGAACTTCAACTCTTTTTCAATAGGGACTATGGGATCTTTTACATCAACTGAGCTACCATCAACTTAAGCAAATAGGACATGGATTTAAAGTCTCATCCAAAGGATGACACACGCACAAGTTTAGCATTCCCCCTAACACTGTAATACCAATGGTAGTTCGGAGAAATCATCTTGCTACCACTGTCGTCCATGACGCAGGACTGTCATTTATAACCACTTTGAGAATGTCAATGGTCTCACAAATACATAAAAAAGTATTGAACTATATTAAAACATGTACAGTGCAAATAACTCTGCTACAGGAGACACATTTGGAAAGAACTGAACATGTGAATTTGATAAAGAAAGGTTTTTGGGATGGTTATTTGGTGGAATATGTGGGACAAAGGAAAAGATGCATACTTATATTAATTGCAAGAGGAGCTCAAATAGTGACAGAAGAATATATACAAAGATAATAAAGGTAGATATGTAGAACTAAGAGGCTACTGGCAACGGAAAAGGATTACACCAGCATGTATTTATATTCCACCTAAAACTGCTATAATGGAGCTTAAGAAAATTATGGGAGAAATAATCAGTTTTCAGCAGGGAATATTACTTATAGGTGGGTATTAGAATTTTGATTCGCAGCAAGGAAAATGTGTTTGGGGGCCTGTAAGGGAAAAATACAACAAAGGAGGGTAGATCTGTGAAGAAATTTATGAATGCCATGGAAGATGTGCATTCAGTAGTAAGAGCTCAGAGTGAATTTACATATTATTCCCCAAGATACAACAACTGGGATAAATAGATAGAACTTCACAGGACCGTGTGCATTTAACTAAACGTTTTGATACGCACCCAATAACTATTTCGGATCATGCACCAATAACTAAAATAAAAACGCAGGGTAATGAAACCAAAAATACTCACTACTATACTACTCAATACTCACTTTATCAATACTATACAAACTCTCTTACCATCTAGTAGCAACACTACTCCTCCACTAAACCCCCTCAACCTACCTAACAATTCTTTCTCCTTATAATCTGTCTCCACCTCATATCAGAGCTCTTCTACTAAAGCTAAAACCCTGTTCCCCCCTCAGACAACTTACCTCCTGTTTTCCTAAAATTAATTGCAGATTCTATAGCATTCTCACTATCTATTCTAATCAACAGATCTATCCAGGAATCCAGAGAGCCTACACTGTGGGAATCTTTCTATACCATTCCCCTACACAAAAGGCAGAAATTCCACAAACCCATCCAATTACTGTCCTATTGCCATCGGATCCCCCTCTCCAAAAATCTTGAAAAAAGCATACATGCTCAACTTCTCAAAAACACCTAATCCAACATAATATTCTCACCCCCACCCAGACACAGCACAACTACTGCCCTCCTATCTTTTACCCACACTATTGCTGAGGCTCTTGACAATAAACTCATCTCATCTGCTCTAAGACCCATCTAAAGCATTTGACACAATCTCACATCCTCCTCTTCTATCCAAACTCACCAACCTCAACCTATCATCCTCCACCATTACCTGGTTCTCAAGCTATTTGTCTGGCAGAAAACAATCGGTCAAATGGCTCTCCTCTTCCTCATTCCAACACGGGGTTCTCAGGGCTCCATACTGGATCCCCTCCTGTTCAATAGCTTCACCAATGACCTCCATTCTACATCTTGTAAACTATCCTTCCTCATCCAATATGCTAATGATTCTACCCTCATCTCCATCTCTGACAACATCACAGAACTTCATTCCCTTACTCAGCAAACCTTCCTATCTACTGAGCAATGGCCAGATAACCTACTTATCCTTAACCCCAAAGAGACAAAAAATCGTTATTATTCCTCCCTCACTCACTGTCCCACCTCAAAAAATACTTCTCAATCAGTTCCTCAAATAACGCTCAGGTTCATACTAGGCTATCTGCCCTAGGGCATAAGCCTAGCCAGAGTGTGTATGGCTTTCGCCACCCATTTTAAATAAATTTTGCTATGCCCTTTTTCGAGGTTAGTATACTGTGCCTGTCTAACAGTGACACAGAAGTGATACCCGGGGTAAACCTACAATCTCCCATCCACAAGATTCCTCTTGAAGAGAGTCAATGAGGGACTCTGCCTAACCTGGACTGGGATTTTATTCCAGAGTGAAGAGAGCCTCTGGGTTATGAATCTGTCCCTCCAGCATGTCCTATTTATTTCAGTGGTGAGGTTCAAATCTCTCGAGCGCGTAGCTCGATGGGATTTGGATTTTCTGAGGTGCAGCATGTCCATTAATTCCAGGATGGACATGGCTTTATACGTCAGGCACAGATCGCCACTGAGTAGAGCTGGAGTTTCTTTAACTGGGCAGCATATGGCATCTGTTTGAGCCCTTTGATCCTCTTGGTGAGGTACTTTTGGGGTCTTTCCAGTTGCTGCAGGTGTCTGGTAAGGTACATCCCAAAAGGGGCATTTGTACTCAATTATGGGCCAGATGAGGGAGGAGTAAAGAGGCACGATGACCTACCCTGATCTAGATGCGAATCCCTTCATGATTAGGTGGGCTATACAAAATGTTTTTCTAACCACTTTGGCCACGTGGTTGTCAAATGAGAGTGCCATCAACTTGGGTCCCCAGGTCCCTAATTACTACTTCTGTACTTAATGGATTACCACCTATGTGGTAATTTGTGGGCACTTTGTTTTTGACAAAAGGGATGACTATACACTTTTTGGCGTTTAGCTTGAGGCCATGGCCCTGCACCAGTTGTCTGTTTCTATGAGGCCCTTTTGGAGGAAGCTTGTGTCGGCTGGAGAGTCTATTATGGTGCCCAGTTTGCAGTCATCTGTGAACTTGGTCAGCCACAGTCCTTCCGTGTTGGCCTGTACCTCCGAGAAATATATACCGAACAAGAGAGGTCCCAGGACTGAGCCTTGTGGGACGCCACTTGTAACTGGTTTGGAGTCCGACATGGCTCCAGCAATTCTAACCATGTGGGTTCTGTCCTTGAGCCAGTTTGCAACCAATCTAGTGACACAGGGGTTTATATTTAAGCTGGTGAGCTTATCTATAATGCCCGAGTGGGGTATCGAAGGCTTTTGCGAGGTCCAGGTTGGCTGTGTGGACCACCTTCCCCTCGTCAATGGCCTTGGTGACAGTTTCAAAGAAATCAACCAGGTTTAAGAGGCAGGATCTGCCCTTAAAGCCGAAATGGGTAGGATCCAGTGTCTGTAAGTCCCAAATATCTTTATGAGGTCCATGATGATCCTTTCCATAGCTTTGCAGACCAAGCTAGTCAGGCGTATGGGGCAGTAGTTTCCAGGATCCGTTGAGGCAACACCTTTGTGGAGAGGGACCACTGTTGCTGTACGCCACTCTCTGGGTACATATCCTGTAGTAAGGCTGAGATTGAACAGTAGTTCTATGTTTGGGTTTAGCTCTTCTTGGAGTTCATGTAGGACGCAGCCCGGGACACCGTCTGGTCCCATTGATGCTGTGTTTTTTGCTTTGGAGAGGGCAGCTCTTACCTGAGCATCGGAGATGTCAGGGGGGCAGCACTCTGCTGGGATAGATATTTGCCCTTTTGGTGGGGGGGGGGGGTTGTGCTGAACCTGCCAGCTAGGATGTTGGCAAGGTCTGTGGGTTCAGTGTATTTTTTGTCATTTTGGACCAATTCTCAGCATATCAGGGAATTCCCACCCAGGTTCCTAACATAACTAAAGAAAGCCTTGCGATTATCCTTAAGTGTCCTGTGCAATTTTTCTCTCAAAGCTGGCCTTGACAATTTTGAGTGTGCCCGTAGCTTTTTGCCAATACTGATCAGAGATACCTTCCCTTTTTGGGATTTTGCTCTATCATGTAGTAGCTTCCTCCTTCTATTGTATAGTTTGTTTATGGCTGGGGTCCACCAGACAGGACGTCTGCCTTTGGAGGATTGGGTCTTGGTTTTATTTGGGATTGCATGATCCATGCATTCCTGAAGCTGTTCATAGAATGCGTTTATAAAGGATTCTGTGATCTGGGCCATATTTTCCACAGGCCCGAGGTCTTTGAGGGATTCCACCTTGGTTTTGAGGGGTGTGAAATTTGCTTTAGAGAAGTTTTTCACTCTGGTTTTCAGAGCAGGGGATGGAGTCGGGATGTAAATATCCAGTGAGGTTAGTTTATGGTCTGATCTTACCAGTGAGGGATACACTTGTAGTCTGGAGCATAGAGTCCCCATGTTGGTGATGATCAGGTCCAGTATGTTTTCCCCTCTTGTGGGAGTGGTAACAAGTTGTTCCATAGCATTTGAGTTTATAAATTCTAGGAACCTTTGGGCTAGGGTGTTGGAGCTAGAGTAATGCTCCCAGTCTATGTTTGGGTAGTTGAAGTTGCCCAATATAATGGTGTTTGGAGAAACCTTCATATTTTCCAGTGTTCTCAGGAAGGCCGAGTGGGGTTCCTGGGTTTGGGAGGGTGGTCTGTAGCGGGCTATAAACTGGAAGGCAGTTTTACCCACTGTTAGTTGCACATGGATAGTCTCTGATGCTTCGTGCTGTGCCACCAACCTGGAAGTGTGGGTACCTTTGATGAATATTGATACTCCCCCCCTCCTTTTGTGGTTCGGTCCAAGTTTTGGGGCCGAAAAGCATGGTATGAGGTATAACCTGGTAGTGCTGGGGTGCTCTTCAGAGCCTTGAACCAGGTTTCTGTTACTGCACAGATATCGATGTTATCCAAGCTAAGGAGAGTTTCAAGTGTGTGCATCTTGAGGTTTAGACTTCTGGTGTTGAGTAGCATTACCCTTAGTTTCTTATCCCTTGTGATGCCTATGGAGGTGGGTTTGTCTTTTGAGCCTTGCCTAAAAAAAGGCACTATGGGGGTAGCAAGAGCCTTTGCCAATATCCGAAAGCCCAGGCGTGACAGGTGTAAGCCGTCCCTAGCGAAGCATTGTGGCTTGGCGAGCATGTCATCCCAGGCTGACAGGCATTGGATCCCCTTTGAATGACACCAATACTTAAGCCAATTGTTGAAATTGATCATCTTGTCTTCATATTGTGGCATCATACTTGGTGAGGGTTGTGGCATCATTCTTGGTGAGGGTAAGATGCTACTCAAGGTCAGGGTTATACCGGCCGGGGCTACATGCTCAGAGAGCTCCTCTAAATGTCTCTTCATGTAGTCCGGGGAGGTACATCTCAGGTCAGTCACACCAGCATGGACAATGACAGAGTCATATTTGTACTTACCTTGGGAGTGACCCGAGTGCTTGTGTTATGTGGCGGATCCTAGTGCCCGACAGGCAGCTCACCGTGACCTTCTCCTTGTTCAGCCTGGTGAGCGGGATGTCAGTGTGCCTGACGACAGAGTCACCTATTGCAAGTGTATCAGGTGTGTTGTTTAGTCTTAAGGGCTGGGACTGCTCGGCACACTAGCTTTGTGAGCTATGTGTTGCACGTGTTTTGTTTTGGGGTAGCGGTTGCTTGTGTGTCTGCTTTGGAGGTCTCTGCTGTTTAGGCAGATTTTTATTTAGAGCCTCCAAGTATGTTTGTGTGTGTTTATGTGTTTGGTTTGCTGTCGTGGTAGGTCTATGTGAGACTGGAATTGTAGTGAGTGTGGTTTCCTTCTCCTCCTGACTGGTTTCGCCAGTACTGAGTTGAGAGAGCTTAGCCTCCAGTATGGCTATATGGTTGCATCTCTCACATGTGTTGGAATTTGTTGGGAGGAGGAGAGGGTTGTCTGTGTACATGAGGCAGTTGTAACATTGCCTCAAGATTCCCAGATTCACCAGTTGGAGAGGAGATTGACAACTGACCTTTGGACATGCTAGAATAGTATTGGGAATTCCTTTATAAATTGAAAAAAAGGGCCAATGGGGAACAAGGTACTCAAGGGAAGTTTGTGAGGGTGTAGTGCTTTTAATTTTTTAGTGCTGACTTATATAATTGCTTTAGTGAGCAAGTGCCAGGTAACTTAAATGCAATGTGCTACAGGTAACTTAAATGCAAAAACGACAAACAGTAACTTTCTTTCAAGTGAAACAAGGAAATAAGTACAGTAAGCAATGCAGACATCACTAGGGATCCACAGAAGCGCTGAAAAGCCGCATTTTAGGAATTAGCGTTTCAGGGAAATAACAAGCAAACAACAAGCATACAAACAAAGCTAGATTCAGCAGGCCTGGATCTAGTCTATGCTACAGCAAACAAGGTGTACCAATTTCAGTAAGAAGCAGTTCAAATACGCAGGCACTATAAGCCTTTAACCAGAAATTCCCAGCTCAGAAGGGCAGAGTCCAGCCTCTCCTCCCACAAGAGTGCAGACCACGAACCCTTTTAATGTAAAATAACTGGCCTGAAGCCCAACTGCTTAAACCAGAATTAATACATTTTTTGAATAACAGACACTGAGCCCTCAATCAGCAGTTCCCAACAGTTCCCAACTTAGAAGGATGTAAGCTACCTGTTCTGCCACTACAGTGCAGACCACAAACCTTCTTAATGTAAAACAACTGGTCTGAAGCCCAAGTGCTTAAACTAAAAGGCTTAGAATGAGTTACACCAAGCAGTAATAAATACAATAGAGTACTTTTAAGATGACGCAAAAGCAAAATAAAGTAGGAAGAAACACAAATACAGTAAAAGCAGATAAAAAAATTGAGTGAGCAAATGAGATGGGCCCAGGAGTTACAGGACAGAAACAAGTGCAAATGCAGGCCTTCAAATCAGAAAGTTGAGAGAGATGGAAGACCGCTCAAACGGCCAATAACTACAAATTCTGGGCCAGAACCACTCCTTATGTGGTAGGCATGTTATCCCACTGATAAGCTAGAAGGCTTCCCTCCAACAGAGAAAGGCTTGGGGGGCTCAGAAGCTAACAAATAGTCCTGGATACAGCAAATATGTATCTGGAACACTAATTACAGGAAAGGTAGGAAACAGGCTTACAATTTTTTTTTCCAGAAAAGTAGCAAAATAGTAAAAACAATTTGCATGCAGTGCAAGCTGGCACACTTGAGTATGTAGCAATATTAGTCTACACACAGTTTGAAAAAATGTAATTAAATTAAAAAAGGACTAAAAGCAAGTGCAGAAAGGGTTTATTAGGTAGAATGCGGTAAAGAGATGGGACTGGGCGAGTGTCCTAGATCAAATCTACAGTGGGGCGGGCACTGCAAAAAGATGAGGAATCAGTGCAAATTATAAAACCAAAAAAATATATACGGATCTCTGTATATTTTCAGAACAGTAAGACAACAGATATCTAAGCAACAATTTAGCTCTACAATACAGAATAATACAGAAAAATATACTCAGCTCTATATTTGCAGATAGTCTTGTAAGGCCGTCTCTCAACACACAGGTTCCACTTTAAACTCTTGTAAAATCAGATGCTTCCTCTAAACATCTTGGAGTCATTATCAATGAACTAAAATTTAACCAGCATCACCTCCACTGCATAAAAAAAACTAATCAAAAATTAGGCCTACTCTATCATAATAAAAAAATTCTTAATCCAAATTCTAGACTCTCCCTAGCACAAGCTTATCTTCTCCCATTACTTCTCTATGCCACCCCCTTGTTCACTAACATTCAAACCACAACCTTAAACTCCAGCAAACTTACCACAAGATTCATCACAAACTCTCCACATAATACACACCACTGCACAGCCCTTGCATACCTAAACCGGCTAGAATTCCTTCACTTACTGTTGTCTACACAACTGCAAATGCTACACTCTATACTCTACAAGACAATTGGCTAAGCTTCTGGTGCCATTCTAAAGGGATCCAGTATCTATCTGCCTGAGATGACATGGTCGACAGACCACGATGCTTTGCCAGAGATGGCCTGCACCTGCCACCCTTGGGATTCGGGATACTGGCTAAGGTTCTTGCTGCCCCTATAGTGCCTTTTTTAGGCAAGGTTCAAATGACAAATTCACCACCGTAACAGGAACAGGCAAGCAAAAACTGAGGGTGATGCTACTCAATGCTAGAAGTCAATCTCAAAATGCACTCACTCGAGGCACTCCTTAAAATGGAGAACATCGATATCTGTGCAGTGACAGACCTGGTTCAAGGCTCCAGAGAGCACCTCTGAACTACCAGGCTATAACTCATACCACACTTTTCGGCCATGTAAACTGGACTGGTACACCAAAGGTGGAGGTGTGTCCATATTCATTAAGGATATCCACACCTCCAGGCTAGTTGCTCAGCATAATGCAGCCGAGGTTATCCAAGTGCAACTAACTCTGGGCAAAATTGCAATCCAACTGTAGCTTGCTACAGATCACCCACCATGCCCCAGGATTCTTACTCCTCTTTTCTTGATGTACTGGAAAATTAGGGTTCAACCAAACACCCTAATAATAGGAGATTTCAACTACCCCACCATTAACTGGGATAACTACTCATGTACCAACTCCTTCGCTCAATGCTTTCTGGAATTCATAAACTCCAATGTCCTAGATCAACTTTATCCACACCCCCCACCAGGGGCAACAATATCCTGGATCTAGTCATTACCAATATGAGTGACCAGTGTTCCACACCTGAAGTCAACGCCTCATTGGTCCGCTCCGACCATAAGCTAATTAACCTAGAAATCCACATCCTGCCCCCACCCCCCATTAAGGAAACCATGGTAAAAAATATATCCAAAGCCAAATTCATGCTTCTCAAGACAGAAGTGGTGAACTTCAGGACACCCGTGCAGATGAACAATACAGTTACAGCTACTGAATCCTACACAATTGCACTTTATAAGCACTTACATGGGTGCATGGATCGTGCTATCCCAAACAGAACCAAGACGCTATCCTCAAAAAAAAAAAAAAAAGAAAAGAAAAAAAAAAAAAAGCCAATCTGGTGGTCCCCTGCCATAAACAAACTGTACAACAGAAGGAAGAAACTCTCGCAAAACAGTAAAATCCCACGAGTGGAGGAGCTCCCTGGTCAGCCTCAGTAAGAAGCTGCAATCCCTGATAAAATCCTCCAAAGCTAGTTACGAAAACAAAAATCACCACTGATGCTAAAGACAACCACAAAGCATTCTATAGCTATGTCAAGAATCTCAATGGCAACACTCAGATCTGCTCTGAGTTACAGCACAATAGCACTAAATATACAGACTGAACTGATATTGCCAACATCCTGGCAGATAGGTTAAGTGCTAACTTTACTCCCCTCTCACCCCCTAAAGAGCCCATCTCTACACTGGAAGAATGCAAAGTTCCTCTAATCACGGCTGCACAGGTAAAAACCACACTCTCCAAAGCCAAGAACACAGCATCCATGGGACCAGACAACATCCCAGGCTGCATTCTACACGAGCAACAGAATGAACTGGCACCCCACCTAAGTACCATGTTCAATCATAGCCTCACCTCAGGCTTTGTGCCTGCTGACTGGCGCACAGCAACTGTTATCCCACTCCACAAGGGGGGAGCCACCACGGACCCTGGGAACTACCACCCATTAGCCTGACGAGCCTGGTCTGCAAGGCCAAACGTATCATCATGGAACTTATAAACAAAGATATTGGTAATCTCCAAACTCTGGATCCCACCCAGTTCGGGTTTGTAAAAGGCAGATCATATCTCCTAAACCCGATAGACTTCTTTGAAGCAGTCACCAAAGCCGTAGACCAGACTAAGGTGGTTCACACAGCCCATCTAGATCTTGCCAAGGATTTTGACACCATCCCCCACTCTGGAATTATAGATAAACTCACTAAACTAGGTATAAATCCCTATGTCACAAGATGGGTTGCCAACTGGCTCACTGACAGAACCTACACTGTGAAAGTAGCAGACTCCAAATCCGACTTCAGACCAGTGACAAGTGGAGTACCACAGGGTTCAGTCCTGGGTCCTCTCCTGTTTGTATCTACTTCTCTGAAGTACAGGCCAACACAGAAGAAGATCTTTGGCTAACTAAGTTCGCAGATGACTGCAAACTAGGAGCCATAATCGAAACTCCTAACGATGTGGACAGCCTACAAAAGGGCCTCACTGAGACAGATGCCTGGTGTCAAAGCCATTGCCTCAAGCTCAATGCCAAAAAGTGCATTGTCATCCCCTTTGGTAAAACCTATGCGACCATGAACTACAACATAGGCGGAAGTATACTTAACACCGAAAGTGTGATAAGAGACCTTGGGACACAGGTGGACAGCAGTCTCTCCTTTGACAATCACATCGCCACAGTAGTCAGGAAATCCTTCTACGTGGCACACCTCATCACAAAAGGTTTCTCATCCAAGGAAAAATAGGTCATTGTTCCCCTCTACTCATCAGACCCATTATAGAGTACAACGCCCCTTTTGGTATGTACCTCACAAGACATCAACAACTGGAAAGGCTGCAGAAATACCTCACAAAGAAGATTACTGGCCTCACAGATGCCCTACGCAGACAGTCTCAAAAAACTCCAGCTTTACTCAGGTCACATATCGCCTACTCAGAGGTGATCTCTGCCTAACATACAAAGCTATGTCAAACCCAGAGCTGTTGGACATGCTCCACTTAAAGAAATCCCAATCCCTCAGAGCTACATGCTCTAGAGACCTAAACCTTGTCACCACATTAAACAGAACATGCCGGACGGATAGATTCCTGTCCCAGAGACTTCCCATATTCTGGAATAAACTACCTATCTATATCAAACAAAGCTCCTCATTAGCACTCAAGAAAAATCTTGATGATTGGATGGGAAATAGGAAATTCACCCTGGGGATCACCTCTGTGGCTCTGCTCGACAGTGGCACAGGAAAATAATTTTCTTGGGTGGCAAAAGCCAGGGTACCTTTTTGGCTGGCTTGTATAGGTCCCAGGGCCGATAGCCTAGTACCTATCTATGAACATCTTGTCCTGCTCTTTCATCTCTACGTACAAGCCTGCTCGTGCTCTCCGTACCTCAAACCAACAACTACTTGAAACCTACCAACCAAAAAAAGCTGTTGGCAAACTCTTATATAAATGCTCTACAGCTCAAACTTGGGACAGACTTCCTAGAGACATATGCTCTACTATCCACCCTGCCCATTTTAAAGAAAAACTCAAACTTCATCTACTTGGCTCCAAAATTTGCTCTTGTACCACCCTAACTTGATCGATCCCTCTCCTCTCTCATCTCACCCAGATCAACTACCTTATACCTAATATTAAATTTTTTTCTCTACTGCATACTTCCTCCCCATTTACTTTTATGTATTGTTAAATTTCTCTCTACTACTTTTAGGTACACTTTATAGTGAAAGTGACTTTTTTTGTCTGTTAACACATAAATATCAATGAACTTCTGGTATTCCTACACTCAAATTCTTCTCCATATTCTTAGTTACTCCTGAAAATCGTTCAAACTTTTTACCTGTAAATATTTTTTTTTTTTTTTTTTCTCTTGGTATCTCGTGGCTGTCCAAATAATATAGTCTGTGCTCAGACTTGTGTTGAATTTTATAATTACTGTATAACTCAATTTCTTTAATATAATCTGTAATGAATGTTATACTGTATAACATATCTGTAGTATGTTTGTATTGCCACCGTATAATTCAATTACTACTGTAATTCTTGGAGCTTTTTTCTTCGGGTCTCCACTGAAAATGGGCCAAAAGGCCAGCTGGACTAACCCGGTCAACAAATGTCAATAAATAAACAAAAATAAAGCGAGAGACACTGGCACTTTCCTATCCATCCGTGAAAAGTTAGGAATTTAAGGGTAGTGGAAATTATTCAGGAGTCATCAGAGAAGAAAGAAATTTCTTCTGAAAATATAGCTAGGAAGTGGAATAAAATTAAAAGTGGAGTTTAAAAATAGAGTGGATATAAAAAGAGAGAAATTATTTAGAGGGACTGATAAATGTTTAAGTATTGCAGAATATGAGTAATCCCACAGAACAAGAAGAGAAGCAACTGCAGACTGCTAAGCAGAAAATAAAGGATTACCTCGATAATATGCATGAGTTCAGAAAGATTGTTGTTAAGCAATTGTATTTTGATAATGCCACAGCACAAAAGCTTTTAGCGCAACGACTCAGGCAACAGAAAGTAGAAACAGCCTATAACAAGGAATGCAGGCTTTACTTGGAAAGCTTACCCAGACTCTACCACAACTTGCTGTGAGGGAAAGGTTAAGTTTGCTTTTGCTTTCTTGTGTTCTGTATTACTTCATTAACTTCTTCTATTTTGTTTATTGTGATTTATTTTCTTTAAAACTATGTTGTACTTGTACTCTTAATTGGATGTTGAAACTAGGAATGAGACCACAGCTCTTTCTCGTGAGTCGCACAGAATTTTTTCCCTACCCTCCCACCCTGGTGATGTGTTCAACTGTCTTTCTAGTTGCCCGCCACACATGTCAGTTTGCCACAACTCCTTCCCTTTCCCCTTTCACTGGCTGCTGTGACAAACCACAAAATCATCATTTTGTGAAATCACTCCCCTTCAACTATTTAACTTTACTGGCCATCCCACTGTACTCCACAGAACCAGAATGTGCCTACCCTACTTCAATCTATCTTGCCCTTTTAAAATTAGTGGCTCTCCACTTAGACAACTAAATCTTACATTACCCCCTCTTTCATATCTAACTGCTTAGTGCACACTGCAATGCTTAGGATATTAACCCATTTTTCCATCTTACCCTTAAAATCTGCAACATCTATTGCAAGACCACCAATTACTGGAGAGCCAACATTCGGCCTCTCAGTAGTCATCTTGGAATTAGTGCTTCTGTTCTCTCCTGGTGAGACAAGGAGCACAGGGACATTATTTCCCAGAGATTGCTGATCACCAGTAAGCCTAATAACGGCTTCATAGATAACAGATTGGAATTTGCACTTACATTCTGCTCCTGGTGACAGAAGGAGCAGAGTGCATTGATTCCTAACCGTTTCTGGTTGGGCAGCGAGTGTCTTTTTATTGGTCTGGTTGCTATTGAAAGCATTTACCAGGAAAATGCTACAAGCCTACAGACCCTTGCATGATCTGGGACAAGGCTGTGAATCACCAAAGAGGCTGTGACCAGATTCTCATTTTGGGATTGCTATTAATATTTTGCTTCTGGTGAGAGAAGAAGCAAAGGAGCATTAAATCCCAGCAGAGGAAAGCTGTGGTGAGACCACCACTAGTAGTAACCATTCACAAGACTCTCCTCTTTTCATCATTCTTCACAAGCAAATTCTTTGTTTTCAGTAAGTACTGCGCGATTTGTTTCCAACATCAGAATATGTGCCTAAATACTTCATCCTTTAAAGGGTCTACTTGTTAGTTTCCCCTCAAGCGTTTGGCAGTGCCCTGTATAGACACAGACACCTTGAGTGACATTTTTCCTGTAAAAGCACAACTGAAATTTCACCAATACCTAGCTGCCCAGAGGACAACTAGTTTGCATTGACAAGCACCATCCCCAGCTCCGCAAACTGAATACTCCTGACATTGCTTTATATTCAATGTCTAAATCAATAAAAAAAGGTCTGCTGTCACAAGATATGAACTTTCCCACTATCGCCATTACCAGTTTGGTTGGTATGAGCATCCTTAGGCAATGTAGAAATGGCCTCACATTTACTGACAACCAGTTAATTGTCAAACAAACCGATATGGTATGCGAGATGTATTTACACAATGTCACTGCAGGCAAAGCTACACAGAAGTACTCCTAATGCAATACGGTTGGCTGCACCCATCACACACAATTCAATGCAGACATATAGATCCACATATGCTGAAGCACTTAAATGTAACCTTCCAAATCCCCAAACACTTCCTAGACGAAGTACACTTAACAAATGCCCTCAGCAGTCCCGAATGCACACTTTCAAAACAATACCCATATCAACACATACAACCACATCTCATGGAGCCTCTACATCTCAGCCCATAAGGCAAGCAACCACACAATCCAACATTCTAGTCATTGGAAACTCCATCATGAGACACAATGATGTCCCTCACCAGGCCGAGTAAGGAGAAAGTCATGGTCAGTTGCTTATCAGGGGCTAGGATCCACCACATTACGCATGCATGTCACGGAACCAGACGTACCAGTATGACTCAGTCCATGCAGGTGTAAATGACTACAGACATTATCTCCCTATACTATATGAAGACAGAAATCATGGAAGCTCTTGGAATGTGTGTGTCCCAAGGTGGAAGGAGCCTAGCAGAGCAGCATTTTACCTTCTCCATGGATGATACCACAATACGAACAAATGATGACAGACTAATAACTGGCTTAGTTTCTGGTGTCATTCAAAGGGGGTGCAATATGTGTCAGCATGGGAAGGAGATGGTCAACAGGCCACGCTGCTTTGCCAAGGATGATCTGCACCTCTACCTTCTAGACTTTCGAATATTGGCTAAAACATTGCCTAAAAAGGCACTATGGGGAAGACAATGCCAAGCTGAAAGTACTTCTGACACAGCAAATACGAAAATCTAAGTGTCTAAACAAAAAACTCCACTCACTAAAAGCTCTCTTCACCTTAGAAAATGCAGATGTCTGCGCGGTCACTGAGACATGGCTGAAAGCATGCAGATGTCTGTGCTGTCACCAAGACATGGCTGAAAGCCGCGGACAGCACACATAGTGCAAGTTTATAATGCCTTCCACACATTTAAACCAGGTAATACACATACAGGGACTAAAGGTGGAGGTGTCTCATTTTACATCAAAAATAAATATACTTCAAAGCTGGTCAAAACAGGACAATGTACATGAGCTACTCCATCACCATAGGCAAAATCCAATACCATTTCCTTGCAAGTCCCCCTCTATGAGCCAGGAAACCCATACCATGTATTTAAACTTACTGGAAACCCTCACCATCCAACTCAATACCATATGCAAGGGCAACTTTATAATTACCCCACTATTAACTGGGAGTCCGATACATCAAACATACAGGCACAGAGATTCACGGACTTTGTAAACACAAATTCCCTGGACCAGACTGTCAATACACAAAGCAGGGGTGCAACCATACTGGATCTGGTCCTCACTAATATGGGAGAGTGCTGCAACACCCCCTGCTGTAATGTCTTCTCTAGCAAGGTCAGACTTAAAAAAAAAAAAAAAAAAAAAAAGGCTCCTTTGAAGTAAAAATAAAATCTGGACCCCCAGCTAACCCTGGAATAGTCAGGAACTACTCCAAGGACAACTTCCTAAAGTGATAACCTGGCAAAATTTCAAGCCCCCCCCCCCATAAACCCCGAAAATACTGCTGCCTATGCAAAACTGTTGACAGAAACACTATACAAACATGTTAATAGCTGTATAGAGGCAGCTGTACCCACCAGGATGTATAGAACCAACTCAAAAAACAAGCCACCCTGGTAGAATCACAAAAATCAATAGGCTGTACAACAGAAGGAAGAAAATAATGGCAAAAATAAGGTCGTGCAGCACCCAGCAGAATAAAAACAAACACTCTCAAACTAAAACTCAGAGAACAAATAAACCCTACCAAAGCAAAATTTGAGGCAAGTTTGGCCTCCTAGGCCAAGGACAACCACAAGGCATTCTTTAGCTATGTCCGCAACCTCAGACAATGCATAATTGTTTGGAGAGCTCATTGCACATGGAGCCACCTATACTGAGCCACAAGATATAACAAACTTACTGGCTAACAAATTCAGTTCCATCTTTACCCTTGTTCCACCCCCCCCCCCTCCCACAATCTTCTCTCAGGAAATGCAATCAAATTTAACTTCCCCTGTTATCACTAGGAAACAAGTCCTTAATGTTCTATGGCCAAGGACACTGCATTAATGGGCCCAGACAATATCCCAGGATGCCTTCTACATAACATGAAACATGACCTTTCATGCCCTCTGGAATTGCTATTTAACTGTAGCCTTCAAACAGGTTTCGTTAGGAACTGAGAACAGCAACAGTCATCCCTCTGCACAAAGGCGAGCCAGCTACAGACTCTGGAAACTACAGACCCATACTTCTCACTAGTCATATGCAAAGCCACAGAAATGATCAATAATGGTTCAGTAAACCTCTAGACACTGGACCCAACCCAGTTTAGTTTCATCAAGGGCAGGTCATGCCTACTCAACCTGGTGAACTTCTTTGAGAAGAGAGAGGGTAAAATGGTTCCCACTGCCTACTTCGACCGGACCAAGACATTTGACACAATATCCCACTCAGGCATTGCTGATAGACTCAGGAGATTAGGTACAAACCCATATGTTACCTGATGGATAACCAACTGGTTCAGATAGGACACAGGAAGTTACAATTGGGTAGTCCACCTCTACAAGGAGGCCAGACACAAGTGGAGTTCCTCAGGGAGGAGTCCTTGGGCCGCTGCATTTTGGCATTTACTTCTCTGAAGTCAAGGCCAATGTCAATGGTCTCTGGCTGACTAAATCTGCAGATGATTGCAAGTTAGGAGCAGTCATTGAATCCCATACCAACACAAATGTTCTCTAGGAAGGGCCGACACAAACAACTGGTGTCAGAGCCATGGACTAAAACCAAATGCCAAGAAATGCATAACAGTATTCTTCTGTAGTCATCCACCCCTGGTAACTCATACTGACACAATAAGAGTTGACCCAGCAGACAGGGAGTTAGGAATACACAGACAGTAATCTAGCCTTTGACCATCAGGTGTCTGCAGCAGTTAAGGAAATCATTGTGTTGTGCGCAACTTCTAAACAAAGGTATGGCATCTAGACCCAAGGAAGTCATTGTTCCACTGTATTCAACAGTTAGAGTACAATGCCCCCTTTGGTATGTACCTAACCATGCACATCCAACAAATGGAATGTCCAGAGAGATTCCTCACTAAAAGAATACATGGCATAGGTAAAATGTCTTATGCAGTCTGCCTCAAGGTCCTATTCCATCTCCTACAGGCCATTGAGGGGACATCTATGCCTGCCATAGTGGCAATTGTCAGACCCCACTCTGATGGACATCCTACATATCCACAAAACAATAGCACCAGAAGTACCCATTCTAAACATAAACCTTGCCTGTGATATAACTAGGACCTGCTGGAGACAGGTATGCATCCCAGAGACTACCCTGTCTCTGAACAGGCTCCCCATCCATGTGAAGCAGAGCTCCTTCCTATCCCAATTCAAGTGTAACTTGGACAATTGGATGGGAAACGAGAAATTCATCCCTGGCTTGGCACTCGTCTCTAATGGACACAGGTTACCAAAATGGTTCATCTCCCAGGCCCCTGCTTGTAAATCTTTCATCACCCAAGCACCTGCTTACACTTAAAGGGTACCAGAACTTGTCAGAGATTTGGGATACATGGCAAGTCTTAATGGCCCTTGTGATAGTTCTCAGTAAACGCCTATGAACCTATAAACACAGATCAGGTAGAGGTACTAGAAATATTTCAGAAGTTTTATGCAATTCTGCATAAAGTAGAGCAATAGGAAGACCAAGAAAAGGTACAAATGGACATTTTTATGGAGAAATTAAACATGCCAAGATTAGGAGGTAGATGAGGCTCAATTAACTAATAGCTAGGATAGGAGGAGATAAAATAAAAATGGTGACGTATAATGAATCAACAGGAAAGTCCCCAGGAATAAATGGTATTCCTGTGGAAGTTTGGAGGGAAAAACTGATCTGGAAGGTTGGCATTTTAACAGGAGAAAAAGCACCAACTTCTTGGAAGAAAGCGGTAGTGGCTGTAATACCTAAAGAGGGTAAAGACCCATCATATCCAGCTTCATACAGCCTCATTTCAATCCTAAACCATGGTTATTAAGCATTTATGGTCTATAAATCGTGAAAAGAATGGCAAAGGTGATGACAAAATTGGCAGACATGGATCAATGTGGTTTTTTGGAGGGGAGGCAAACATCTGACAACATTAAACAGAACATTGATGAGCCAGAGGGAAGCAAAATGTAAAATACCACTGATGTCGATGGGTCTTGATGCAGAGAAAGCATTTGACAAATTAAGCTGGGTGTTTCTGAGTAGGGCAATGGAAGCATTTACTTTCCCTGCTAATTTCTATTTGAAGAGAGGAACTGGGCAGGGTGCCTAGCGTTGCCACCCCTCCGTTTTTTGTGTCCGGAAATCAGTAGGTCACGCCGGTTCTCACTCTGAGACTCCAGAAATAAGAACTTAAGTCAGCGCGTCTGTACGTTGACGAAAAAAATTACATTGTCATCTTGGTTGATTGGCTGCTTGCTGCATCAAGAGGCTCACACAGCAAGCAGCCAAACACTTTATTTGCTAGTAGATTCCCACAAAAGTCCACGAAAATTAAGGCATAAAAAGTGGAGCTATGTGTTGCCTTTATTCCAAAAGGTGAAGGAAGATCTAAAATTTGTTTGTTGCCTGCTGCTGGTTCGGATTGTATGGCTGTTCGGGACGTTCGGTGGATTCCCTGGTGTGGTCTTCTTGCGGCTGTGTTCTTGTCTGCTGTCTTTTTTTGCTGCTGGAGCCTGGAATCGAGAGAAGGAAGGATTCTGGACACTCTGGAGCCCTGCCGCTTGCTTGCTGGAGCCTGGAAGTGAAGAGTAGTGCTGTGGACCACATCATCTATCTTTATCTGTAGTTTCTAGGATACTGTCTGCAGACTGAGATATATAGCAAGGGTTGGTTTGACCGTTTTTTTACTGCAGTTACTGTAAATTTTTAATTTTCATGTGGGTGCACTTTGATGTTACAGTGAATGTATACCGACTATGTGATTTATATAGGATTTTTGCTATGACTGTAGAACCATCATTTCTCTCATCATCACTGCTACGTTTACCTTGATCTGCATTTTCTAGGATACACCAAGGCTTAGTTTGGCTGTTTTTACTGCAATATTTTAAATCTTTCATGTGATTTTGTACTTTGTTATAGTGAATATATAATGACTACATGATTTGTGTAAGATGCCTGGACTGCAGAACTCTCTTTTCTAGTCCGTCATCACCGTGAGGTTTACCTTGACCTGTGTTTTTCTTTCTAGGGTGTCTGTTTAGGGTGTACTGTCTTCAGTATATAGCAAGGCTTAATGCAGCCATTTGTCTAGTTTGGCATCACGGTCTACCTTCATCTGTGTTTTCTAGGGTATACTGTCAATACCAAGGCTTAGTTTGGCTGTTTTTACTGCAACGTTATTTTAAATCTTTCATGTCGTTCTGTACTTTGATGCTACAGTAAATATATACAAGATTTGTATAAGATACTTGACTGCGGAACTGTCTTTTCTAATCTGTCATCACCGTAATGTTTACCTTGACCTGTCTTTTTCTAGGTGTACTGTCTTGGGTATATAGCAAGGCTTAATGTAGCGGGGGTTTTTTTTGGGACTGTCAATGTGAAATATTTCATGTGGTTTTGAGCTTCTTACAGTGAATATATATACTGGATATTTTCTTAAAATATGTTTAAACATTTCATTGTGGTGTAGATATTTAAGTTTTGAAACTATTTGCATATTTAGTGACACTGTGGGCCACTCTACCTTGCCATTGGTCAAATTACCAAATGTTTTAATATTATTGCACAGTAAGACTGGACACTTTGTTAGGGCCTTAAAGTTGCTAAGGAGTAGGTGGCAAGGATTACCTTGTAGTCCTGTGGAAAAGGGGGACATAGTACATAGTTAGTAAACTTGTGCCAGCCTTTCCAGTGTCTGTATAAAATCAGACCTCAGTGTGTCTCAACTGCTTGAGCGGGGGCCCAAAGCACTGGCTGGACAAATAGGGTGATGGAGGTCTTCACTTGGCTACTATGCTCAACTCTATAGCTGTGCCAGTGGGAAGTGGTGTTGGGGATCTGGAGTGGAATGGAAAAAGGGGAAGAAACCAGCCCCAAGTTGACTAGTCTCTGTGTTGTTAAGAGAAATTGTACTTCATGTGGGGTGTTGCATCTGGGAATACTGTGGGGCTACATAATTTGTCTTAGAGTCGGCCCATATGGTCTATTTTATTGTTATGCAAATTATTACTGTTGCAGCCAGAGGGTATTATGATTGCTAAGCTACATATTTCAACTTTTTCATCGTGTTGCAGCCAGAGGGTATTATGATTGCTGAGCTACATATTTCATGTTTATCATCGTGTCGGCCCACACTATGTTCGGTTTGTCTTTATGCAAGTTATTATGGTTGTAGCCAGAGGGAATACGATTGCTGAGCTACCATGTATTTCATCTTTATCTTGTCAGTCTGCAGCATGCCTGAACTTTCTTGCTGTGTTCAGACTCAGCTGGGTAACTTTTACATCGGGTTCTACATAACAGCAGAGGGTCTTAACTTGGTGCACTGCTGTAGTGTCTGACCCATGTGTTTTACACAGTTGAAAGCCTTCTGTGCATACTCTGCTGTCACACCAGGTTTAACAGCTGCAGAATGTCCAGACAGGAGTTGCTTCTGCCTTTCATTGCTTGACCTTCACTGTTAATTTTTCATGTGGAGTTTCTCTTTCACATGTTTTTTTTTTCCTTATACCAAATTGGTATTACTAGGGTGTGAAAGTCTGGAGATTCACATACTAATTTGATCAACTCTGCTTACTGACTGACGCAGGCCCCACCAGCAACTGGTGTTGGTCACAAGTGTTTTGATTTTGTATTAATAGCAGTTTCAGTTTATTGTAGTGTTGAGCAAGGATCCTGCACGAAACATGTTCGGGAAAAGGTCAATGGATCATCAAGAGGCTGAAAAAGTATGTCTCCTAAGAGTTTTTTCTGCAGTTATAATAAGGTGTGGGAGCAAAGCTACTCATGGGTGCGACCTGTTCCAAATGCAGATTGCACGGCAAAGTGCACATCCTGAGGAACAATTTTCCACTGTAAAATGGTTTGGGGGAAAAGGCAATGAAAAGCCATCAGAAGTCAGACAAACATCAGCAAAGCCTTCAGCTCCAGAGGCAGAACCTTGTAATGACAAAGTTTATTCAGCCACATAGTTCAACCAGTGAAGCTTCCAAAGTGACTGCAGCTGAAGTGACATTATGGAGTGAAACACGGTCACTCATATGAATCCATGGACTGCGGAGGTAAGCTAGCACCGACAGTTTTCCCCGATTCTACTTTGGCTTTGAAATTCAGCTGTGGGAAGAAAAAAATCTGAGGAGTATTGTCATGAATGTACTTGCACCTCATTCAGAGGAGCTCCTTCTGCAGGAACTTGGCAATTCCTATTTCTCAGTGGGATCGGAGGCATCCAATAAAGGGAACAGAAAAATGTTCCCTTTGATTATGCAGTACTTTACTCACACCCATGGCACATAACAGAAACTCCTTGATTTCTAAGAGGATCATAATGAAAGTTCTGAATGTATCTTTACAAGAATAAAGGACATCCTTGTGCATAAAGGACTCAAAAGTACAAAACATTGCTAGCTATGCTGCAGACAATGCCTCTGTTAAATTATGGAAAGCACAGGTCTGTTTTAAAAGTTTGAAATCTGAGGTGCCTCACATCATTGCAGCAAACGGATTATGCCATGTTATACACAACTGTGCCAAGCATGCAAGCAAGTCCCTTGCAAGGTTTGATATGGAGACTCTGGTTTTGAAGGTACACAGTGAGTTTTCAACATCTGCTAAAAAATGGCACTGTTGAAAAAGACTTCTATTCTTTCTTAGATCAGGACTTTAAGAAAATCATGCAACATGTTGTAACAAGGTGGCTGTCTTTGTTCCCAGCTGTGGCGAGGCTGGTAGAATGCTGGCCTGCTATTAAAAGTTATTTTATTAGTCAAGGGCCTGAGGACTGGTCGCCACTTACTGGAAATTTGTGGAGGCCGATGAGGATGTCATCAGTGGGGATATTTCGGAAGCAGAGTGCTACATGCATTTTATGCAGTACATCCTGCAGGTATTCCACAAGTCTATAGCAAAACTTGAAAGTAACACTCTCTCTGCTCCCGAGTTGTACACAGTGATGAAAAGTCTTAGAGGAGTTGCAGAGAAGGCTAGATGACCAATTCTTTGGTGCTAAAGTTTCATCTGCCTTACAGCACTTTAATTGCACAGCAGGTCTGTAGGACCTTCTGTGATTTTTACAGTAAATCACAGTTACCTACAAGTGGGTTCGACTATGATAATAGTCCCTTTAAAGCTATGCAGGTCCTCAGCCTCCAACATCCTGTAACTTGGCCAGAACTGCGTACAGTTGCAGACCTCTTCAAATTGAATGTGGACGTTGAAGCACTTTACTCAGACTACTGCACTTTAACTGCTGCACTGCCAGCCCTGTTACAGATGACAGAGGCATCTGTAAGTGATCGCTGGGCGACTTTTTAGTAAAGCTCCAGACTGCAAAGCCACTTCACAGACTGGTGCAGTTTGCCCTTTCAATCCCCCCCCCCCCCCAGCAATAGCTTTGTGCATAGGGTTTTTTCACTTATGGGGAATGCGTGGACTGATACAAGAAATAGAATGTTGTCTCTCTTGTGAAGGCAGAGTTGCAGGTCAAGCTAAACTTTAACATGAGTTGTTAACAATTTTATTCATATGTGAATAACCAGCCATTACTTGGAGGCTGCTAGATCAAATGCCAAATGTAGCTTCAAGTATAAGCAATGATTTATGGCAAAATTGTGAAGACACTTTAAACAGTTGCTTTTCTTTTTCATCCAGTGCTGTCATTTTTGATGTACTGTTGCGTGTGGTGAACTACTGCTTTGAATGAACTGGTGTTTCATACCAAAGTAATTGTATTTCCATTTTAGTACGGCCTACATGTGACATTAGACTTAGGTTCATACTAGGCTATCTGCCCTATGGCATTTATAAGCCTAGCCAGAGTGTGTTTGGCTTTCGCCACCCATTTTAAATTAATTTTGCTATGCCCTTTTTCGAGGTTAGTACACTGTGCCTCTAACAGTGACACAGAAGTGATACCTGGGGTAAACCTATGACCCCCCATCCACTCATCAAGATTCCTCTTGAAGAGAGGAAATGAGGGACTCTGCCTAACCTGGACTGGGATTTTATTCCAGAGTGAAGGGAGCCTCTGGGTTATGAATCTGTCCCTCCAGCATGTCCTATTTATTTCAGTGCTGAGGTTCAAAGTCTTTCAAGCACATAGCTCGATGGGATTTGGATTTTCTGAGGTGCAGCATGTCCATTAATTCCGGGTTGGACATGGCTTTATACGTCAGGCACAGATCGCCTCTGAGCAGGCGGTATGCCACTGAGTAGAGCTGGAGTTTCTTTAACCGGGCAGCATATGGCATCTGTTTGAGCCCTTTGATCCTCTTGGTGAGGTACTTTTGGGGTCTTTCCAGTTGCTGCAGGTGTCTGATAAGGTACATCCCAAAAGGGGCATTGTACTCAATTATTGGCCTGATGAGGGATGAGTAAAGAGACACGATGACCTCCCCTGATCTAGATGTGAATCCCTTCATGATTAGGTGGGCTATAGTTTTTCTAACCACTTTGGCCACGTGGTTGTCAAATGAGAGAGATTGCTATCAACTTGGGTCCCCAGGTCCCCAATTACTTCTTCTGTACTTAATGGATTACCACTTATGTGGTAATTTGTGGGCACTTCCAAAGGGGATGACTATACACTTTTTGGCGTTTAGCTTGAGGCCATGGCTCTGGCACCAGTTGTCTGTTTCTATGAGGCCCTTTTGGAGGATGCTTATGTTGGCTGGAGAGTCAATTATGGCGCCCAGTTTGCAGTCATCTGCGAACTTGGTCAGCCACAGTCCGTGTTGACCTGTACCTCCGAGAAATATATACCGAACAAGAGAGGTCCCAGGACTGAGCCTTGTGGGATGCCACTTGTAACTGGTTTGGAGTCTGACATGGCTCCAGCAATTCTAACCATGTGGGTTCTGTCCTTGAGCCAGTTTGCAACCCATCTAGTGACATAGGGGTTTATATTTAAGCTGGTGAACTTATCTATAATGCCCGAGTGGGGTATTGTATCGAAGGCTTTTGCGACGTCCAGGTAGGCTGTGTGGACCACCTTCCCCTCGTCAATGGCCTTGGTGACTGTTTCAAAGAAAATCGACCAGGTTTAAGAGGCAGGATCTGCCCTTAAAGCCGAACTGGGTAGGATCCAGTGTCTGTAGGTCCCCAATATATTCATTTATAAGGTCCATGATGATCCTTTCCATAGCTTTGCAGACCAAGCTAGTCAGGCTTATGGGGCGATAGTTTCCAGGATCCGTTGGAGGCACCACCTTTCTGGAGAGGGACCACCGTTGCTGTACGCCACTCTTTGGGTACATATCCTGTAGTAAGGCTGAGATTGAACAGTAGTTTTACGTTTGGGTTTAGCTCTTCTTGGAGTTCATGTAGGACGCAGCCCGGGACACCGTCTGGCCCCATTGATGCTGTGTTTTTTGCTTTGGAGAGGGCAGCTCTTACCTGAGCATCTGAGATGTCAGGGGGGCAGCACTCTGCAGGGATATTTGCCCTTTTGGTGGGGAGGGGAGGGGGAGAAGTTTGCGCTGAACCTGTCAGCTAGGATGTTGACAATGTCTGTGGGTTCGGTGTATTTTTTGCCATTTTGGACCAATTCTGAGCATATCTGGGAATTCCCACCCAGGTTCCTAACATAACTAAAGAAAGCCTTGTGATTATCCTTCGTGTCCTGTGCAATTTTTCTCTCGAAGCTGGCCTTAGACGATTTTATGAGTGCCCGTAGTTTTTTGCTAATACTGATCAGAGATGCCTTCCCTTTTTGGGATTTTGCTCTATCATGTAGTAGCTTCCTCCTTCTATTGTATAGTTTGTTTATGGCTGGGGTCCACACCAGACAGGCTGTCTGCCTTTGGAGGATTTGGTCTTGGTTTTATTTGGGAATGCATGATCCATGCATTCCTGAAGCTGTTCATAGAATGCATTTATAAAGGATTCAGTGGTCTGGGACGTATTTTCCACAGGCCTGGGGGCTTTGAAGGATTCCACCTTGGTTTTGAGGAGTGTGAAATTTGCTTTAGAGAAGTTTTTCACTGTGGTTTTCTGGGCAGGGGGTGTGGTCGGGATGTGAATATCCAGTGAGATTAGTTTATGGCCTGATCTTACCAGTGAGGGTTACACTTCTAGTCTGGAGCATAGAGTCCTCATGTCGGTGATGATCAGGTCCAGTATGTTTTCCCCTCTTGTGGGAGTGGTAACAAGTTGTTCCATAGCATTTGAGTTTATAAATTCTAGGAACCTTTGGGTTAGGGTGTTGGAGCTAGAGTAATGCTCCCAGTCTATGTTTGGGTAGTTGAAGTCGCCCAATATAATGGTGTTTGGAGAGACCTTCATATTTTCCAGTGTTCTCAGGAAGGCGGAGTGGAGTTCCTGGGTTTGGGAAGGTGGTCTGTAGCAGGCTATAAACTGGAAGGCAGTTTTACCCACTGTTAGTTGCACATGGATAGTCTCTGATGCTTCGTGCTGTGCCACCAACCTGGAGGTGTGGGTATTTTTGACGAATATTGATACTCCCCCTCCTTTTGTGGTTCGGTCCAAGTTTTGGGGCCAAAAAGCATGGTATGAGGTATAACCTGGTAGTGCTGGGGTGCTCTTGGGGAGCCTTGAACCAGGTTTCTGTTACTGCACAGATATCTATGTTCTCCATGCTAAGGAGAGTTTCGAGTGCATGCATCTTGAGGTTTAGACTTCTGGCATTGAGTAGAACTACTCAGTTTCTTATCCCTTGTGATACCTATGGGAAGTGGGTTTGTCTTTTGAGCCTCGCCTAAAAAAGGCACTATGGGGGTAGCAAGAGCCTTTGCCAATATCCGAAAGCCCAGGGGTGATAGGTGCAAGCCATCCCTAGCAAAGCATCGTGGCTTGTCGAGCAGGTCATCCCAGGCTAACGGGCATTGGATCCCCTTTGAATGACACCAATACTTAAGCCAATTGTTGAAATTGATCATCTTGTCTTCATATTGTGGCATCATTCTTGGTGAGAGTAAGATGCTATTCAAGGTCAGGGTCATATCAGCCTGGGCTACATGCTCAGAGCGCTCCTCTGTCTCTTTTCATGTAGTCCAGGGAGGTACGTCTCAGGTCATTCACACCAGCATGGACAATAACAGAGTCATATTTGTACTTGCCTTGGAGTGACCTGAGTGTTTGTGTTATGTGGCGGATCCTAGCACCCGACAGGCAGCTCACCATGACCTTCTCCTTGTTCAGCCTGGTGAACGGGACGTCAGTGTGCCTGACGATAGAGTCACCTATTAGTGTATCAGGTGTGTTGTTTAGCCTTAGGGGCTGTGACTGTTTGGCACACTGGCTTTGTGATCTGCGTGTCGCACGTGTTTTGTTTTGGGGTAGCGGTTGCTTGGGTGTCTGCTTTGGAGGTCTCTGCTGCTTAGGCAGATTTTTATTTAGAGCCTCCGAGTATGTTTTTGTGCGTTTATGTGTTTGGTTTGCTGTCGTGGTAGGTCTGTGTGAGACTGGAATTGTAGTGAGTGTGGTTTCCTTTTCCTCCTGACTGGTTACGCCAGTACTGAGTTGAGAGAGCTTAGTCTCCAGTTTGGCTATATGGTTGCATCTCTCACATGTGTTGGAATTTGTTGCGAGGAGGAAAGGGTTGTCTGTGTACATGAGGCAGTTGTAACATTGCCTCAAGATTCCCAGATTCACCAGCTGGACCGGAGAGGATATAGACAACTGACCTTTGGACATGCTAGAATAGTATTGGGAATTCTTCCTTTATAATTGATAAAAAGGGCCAATGGGGAACAAGGTACTCAAGGGGAGTTTGTGAGGGTGTAGTGCTTTTAATTTTTTAGTGCCGACTTGTATAATTGCTTTAGTGAGCAAGTGCCAGGTAACTTAAATGCAAAAACGACAAACAGTAACTTTCATTTAAGTGAAACAAGGAAATGTACTGTAAGCAATGCAGATATCACTAGGGATCCACAGACACACTGAAAAGCCGCGTTTTAGGTGAAATTAGCATTTCAGGGAAATAACAAGCAAACAACAAGCATACAAACAAAGCTAGATTCAGCAAGCCTGGATCTAGTCTATGCTACAGAAAACAAGGTGTACCAGCTTTAGTAAGAAGCAGTTCAAATATGCAGGCACTATAAGCCTTTAACCAGAAATTCCCAGCTCAGAAGGGCAGAGTCCAGCCTCTCCTCCCACAAGAGTGCAGTCCACGAACCCTCTTAATGTAAAATAACTGGCCTGAAGCCCAAGTGCTTAAACCAGAATTAATACACTTTTACAATAACACACACAGAGCCCTCAAATCAGCAGTTCCCAACTTAGAAGGATGTAAGCTACCTGTCCTGCCACTACAATGCAGACCACAAACCTTCTTAATGTAAAACAACTGGTCTGAAGCCCAAGTGCTTAAACTAAAAGGCTTGGGATGAGTTACACCAAGCAATAATAAATACAACCGAGTACTTTTAAGATGACGCAAAAGCAAAATAAAGTAGGAGGAAACGAATACAGTAAAAGCAGAGAAATATGAGATGGGCCCAGGAGGAGTATCCAGGTGCAAATTTACAAGAGGGACGGGCAGTTTCAAAGCCACCAAGATTAACACCAAGACAGAAACAAGGAGGGTGGGTGGGGACCTACTGAAAAAACAAACTTCTAGCTAGGTACTGCTCAATGCAACACAAATAAATTACTTTAAATTATGTGATAGACAATATATATAAAGCAAGTGCACAAGTGAGGTATATCTTTCAGTTAAAGCCAAACAATTCTGGTAATTCCAAGTAAATCCAAATGAAACGAAATAGTAAAACGAGCAGTTTATTTGTAAGAGCAGAAGGATAAGCGCTTTCACTAACGTAGCTTCATCAGATCCAATTCAATTACAAAAACACATGCTTTAAATACTTGATGTTAGATAAGCTAATTAAAATTAATTAACAATTATTCAATTAACTATTTTTAATAACTATTTTTAAAAAATATATAAAAGTACGAATAAATGTATACTCATATATGCTTCATTACACTTGTATATCAAATAAAATGGCTTGAAAACTATTTAACAAGTGAGCTTCACATCAGCAACCAGGGAACTTTAACTTTAAATTATGTATTTGATAAAAATCTACTTAGCTCCACTCATGCAGGTTGGCCAAAGCTGACAGTTGGGTTAGCTTTCCCATGCTTGTGTATGATTTACTGAAGGATTAGTTTTTCCATGCTTGTGTATGATGTACGGAACCCTTGAATGAAGTATTGCTAAATGAAGTTTTTGTTAAATTTACTTTCGACTTGTTGCACATTTTTCTACTTGGTGGTAACTGTACGTGATATTAAAGACTTGTGCTGAAGGGTGCTAGAGTAAAGGGGCATGGCTATTGAAGGCATGTGTGGCTCGACTGTGCATGGGGCTGGGCTTGTCAGGAAATGGCACAATAGAAAGGTGGCAATCCCAAGGGTGCCCCCCTTTCCCCTTTGTTATTTGCAATATATTTAGAACCACTGGCAAAGATACAACAGACTCAGAAATTCAATGATATAATTAGTATGGTAGTCAAGGAAAGCTGGATCTATTTGCAGATGACATTTTATACTGGATAAAACCAGAAAAAGAACATTTCAATATTGTGGAACATTTTCAGGCAGTTTCAAATCTTTTCTGGACAAAATTAATGAAGCTAAAACAAAGGCAACAGCTGTAAATTATGTACCCACACACAAACTGGTTCAGCATTATCCATATTTATGGAGGCAAAATAAAGTGAAGTACTTGAGAGTATGAATTAAAAAGGATTCTGGTGCGGCAGCTAAGGATATGTGGGATGAAACTAAAAAGAAAATACAAAAACTGAGAAATCAGAAGCTCTTTATGGATATAGATAGCAAGATACAAGCAGTTAAAATGTTTTTAGCCCCTTTAGTTTTCTGCACAGGTCAGGCATATGTTTATCATCCAGAGGAGAAGTTGTGGACAGCAATTAATAAAGAGGTGAAGAATTATTTTATCTGGGAGGGGAAGACGGCAAGAGTCAAGTGGGATAAGCAGACTCTTCCATCTGAACAAAGTTTGGGATTACCAGACTTGAAGGGGTATTTCGGAGCTACACAGTTAAGGCTCCTATACATAACACAAGCAGAAACCTATAATTCAAAGTGGAAAGGGATAGTGATGATGAAACGGGGAAGCTCAAGAAACAGAGAGACTGGGACTTTGGATGCAAAGCCTTAAGGAGAATAACAATAACCTTGCAGGTTATAATATTTAGAGCATCAGACATTCTAAGAACTAAGCCAACACAGGAATGGAGAACAGAGATTCTGCGACTGGGGTGATTGCAATTACGGATACAGACAATAGGCAAGAGGGGGGTGGGAACAAATAACTTGGGAAGGAAAGGTTAACAGAATGAGCAGAGGCCACGGATACAGACAATAGGCAAGAGGGGGGTGGGAACAAATAACTTGGGAAGGAAAGGTTAACAGAATGAGCAGAGGCCAAGAATTTATTTGGACTACAGGACAGATACTGCCTTCCATATCAAAGGCTGAGAACAGGCAAAGAGAAAGAAATAGGGGGATCCTAAGTGAAAGACCACACTGGTAAAAATTAAATCCAGGAACACAAACAAACTAATTCCTGTGATGCCAAAGCAAAAGGTATAACACGGATAAGATTCAAAGTACTATTTATTAAAAAAGTTGTTTTCGTTCCAAATACAACTTTATGAAACTTTGTCACAACAATGACAAAGAATGGAAACAAATTTATATTATAATAAAAAATATTTGATCAACCATTTGACCAATGTCAATAAACAATTAATCAATTAGCTAGCTGCTTCAATTTTAAAACAGACGAAATAGAAACAAATCAATAAGCCCAGGGAAACAGGTGGCATCCAACCTAATTTGCCATAATAATTAATTCATGGCAAGATGTTAGTCTACCACATAACCCCAGGGATCCAACCGTATTTGCTCCAAAACGAAAAGAATGACTTTCATTATGTGCTATATGCTGAAATAAGGCATTAGAAATTGTATAAAAAAAACAAAACAAAAAAAAAAAAAAAACAACAAAACACATCTACAATATAAAATATATTCACATATCCTTTTCAATCTCCTGCAAGTCATGCCAACATAAAAGGCAGGACAGGAATAAAACAGTCAGATGTACTACACCTTTGAAATCCCAGGAAAAGTGACAAGAAACATGGAATTGTACATCCTTGACTGAAAAACTAACACCTGTCAAAATATATATGAGTGGCAATGGCCACATTAAAACGTGCCCTTTTTACCATGGTTGTCTTTGTCAGAACCCCACTTGAGTAAGTTCTTAAAAGATTTATCCTTTCAGTACACAATAGGTTTGTTCCACAATTTATCCATCATGGTGACATCAGATTTAAAAATAAACCAATTTTGAAACAAGCATTCAAAAATTATGGCATCTACTGTAAAGCTTGTAATAAATAGTTTATAGAAAGACTGCATAAAACTCGTTATTCCTGTTTGAACTCCCAACCTGAGAAACATTGTTACCACTATTGCAAATAGGTTTGAAAACCCCATTAAGCCTCTTCCCAACAAATTTATCTTTAACATCCTGCAACAAAGACGGGGTAACCCCTTTTGGTAAACATATCAGCAACAACGTCATACTTAGTCATAAACATGCTGTCGTCTGATATGACCCGTGCCAAACAAACCAGTTGACCCTGAACAGCTTTTTTCTGACAACGCGGATGCCAGCTGTCAAAATGCAAATAGTCATTGGAAAAAGTGCTTTTACGGTAGATGGTGGGCATGAAACAAGCTTCATTAAAGTTCTTAAGCCAATAAAACATCCAAATAAGAAATTTTATCAAAATCAAGTTTACACGTAAACTTCAAAAATTCAGTAGTAGTATTAAGAGTCATCCCACAAAATAAAAATATCATCCAAACAATGTGTGTACAGAAAGGGTTACTCCCAATAGGCCATAATCAGGTTGGCAAAGGCAGGGGCACATGCGGCCTCCATGGCCATACCAGTGACCTGTTGGAAATATCTGTTGTCAAACAAAAATGTAATTACTTTTAAGGACAATATCCATGAGGGCCACTACCGTGTTAATATCATGTTGCAAAGTTCCAAAGGTCAGAATTTGTTCCCCAAACCATTCAAGTCCTGTACTACGTGGGATGGCAGTTTACATCCATCATCACGTCACCAGAAAAAGGAATAGTATTGATCTGACTTAAATGCCATGAATCCTTGTTTATATACAAGGAAGTTTGGCTATAGAAGTATTTGGCAATAAAAAAATTAATACGATGGGCGTCAATTAATCTAAAAGGCAGGTTGTCCAAATCCTTATGGACTTTAGGGAGCCCAAAAACACCATCTATAACAGGGTTGGAATCAAACAGGTCTTCAAAATCCTTCAAAGAAAGTTGCCCTTGTATATGCATATCTATTGGTTCCATATCTATCTTATAAAAAGCCATGAAGATTTCATTATGAGACATATCTCTATATGTAACATCAGCCAATAAGTTACTTATTTTCTCATTATACTTAGATATATTAAATTAGTACCAAACCACAGCCTTTATCAGGAGTCATAACATGACTAGAACCATCATTATGAATGTCATTAAAGGACAAATTTTCCTGATTGGACAACCCAAAGCTGACCTTCTCTCATATTCACACAGTTTCTCATACATTAAAACATTACTGTTCATTGGTGGATTGAAGCAACTCGATTGTGTGCAAATGAGAACATTAGTGCAATTAGAGTTATTTGAAAACCATAAGGCCAAATTCATTTTCTGGTGTACATCTTTGAATCAACTAAAGTACTTACAATCCATTCTTCCATATGGGCTGTTTGGATGTTATCACTTTGGGCTTGGCACCCAACTGGTGGAACTTTGCTTCCTCGTCTTGTTGGTTGGTGGCCTGATTGGAGGGTTGATTCTTGTGTCTCAACTTCTCCGAACATCATAAATCCAAAGGGACCGCCCTAGACTCACCCTGATTGGTGGAGGTAACACCATCACCAGATCCCAATGGTTGATCTCGCCCATTGTAATGTACCGGCTTAGGGTAGGCGGAGCCTTTGCAATAACCATCATGGTCTCTGAAAAATTTTGCACTTTGTTGAAAACAGAAATAAAAACCTTGTCCACATTTCTGTTGAAGACAAAGTACAAACCTTGTCCACATTGGAAAAAATATTACTGTAGTCAGAGTGATGATAAATGAAACAAATCAGTTGTAATGGAATTATTTAAAATGTCAGATTTCCCTGGACAAAAAGTCTCAATATGCTTATGGTACATTATCATAACTTTCATTAATTCAGTACTGGCTCCATGAAATACTTGTACCAAATCCTTATAACAATCTAAACCAGGGAGAACACCATTCAGAAATTGCCAGAGCTGTAAACCTTTGGGAATCTCTTTACACTGAATATTCTTAAGCAGATACGAATTGCCCAATTGTAATTTCTTAAAAGGACAGTAATTTCCTTTCAAATAAATCAAATCGTTCCCGCAAACTACCCTGGGAAACATCAGAATTAAATCGGCTGCTGAGATTGTGAAGGAAATTGAAAGCTGTTGATTTTTCATTGGATATAACCAACATGTTGATTAACATGCTCCTCAGGGCAGGTCAGTGTAGGTTGAGTTAATGGAAGACCGAGACTCTCAAGTTCCAGTAGAGATATTACCCAAATTAGGTCTTGTATAACCAGAAAAACCATAATGTTGACCAAGTTGTTGCACCAGAAGTGTAAGGTCATCAATAGGTCTATGTGGATCTTCAAACCCAGATGCTGAAGCAACTGACTGCAGCAACATACTAATATTAAAAAAACACCAGAACACAAACAAATAAACCAGTTCCTGCGGTGCCAATGCAAATATGGTAAAACACGGGTAAGATCCAAAATACTATTTATTAAAAAAAAGTTTAGTGTTTTTTGTTCCAAATACAACTCTATGGAACTTCATCAGAACAATTATGATAACGGAAAATTATAATAAAAAAACATGTGACCCACCATTTGCCCAATGTCAATAAACAACTATCATAACTAGTTAGCTAATACCATCACTGGTACAGCTTTTAGTAGAATTTAGAACAGAAGCTGCTGTTAAAGGAATAATTAGCAGAGTATACAAAATACTGCATGATAACTATAAGAATCAATCACAGGAGGTTAGAAAGGATTGGGAAGAGAGACTGGATAAGCAAATCACAAAGAAATAATGGGGGGGGGATTTATGCAAGTCTCTCAAACATGCAACAAAGTCTAAAAGATTTAGGATTTTTGTTTGGAAGTGTTTACATAGGTAAATGTTATACCCCAAGCAGACTCTGAAGAATTCTTCCTCAGGCAGACAGCAAACTTGAAGTGTAATGAGTTGGCAAACTTTAAAAATTCTCTGCAGGATGTTCTGTCAGACATACTGGGTGAGCAAACTGGTGTAAGTAAGGAAATTACTTTTTGAGCTATGATACAGAATCAGAATTGCCGAGACATAGTAAGGCCTTGCTGAGTCCAATTATAACAGCTGCCAAAATATTAATTACAAGAAAATGGATATCAAAGTCTAAACCAACTTTACTAGAAGCAGTGAATATGGTAACAGTGGTAAAACTGGAATTGGGATCTTTAGAGAAGGGTAGGATCAAATTACATAGGAAAAAAATGGGAGTTCATATGTTCATAGATAGGTACTAGGCTGTCTACCCAAAGGCATTTATAAGCTCAAGGGGATATGGTTTTCTTTAGGTGGAGCATGTCCATCAATTCTGGGTTGGACATGGCCTTGTATGTCAGGCAGAGATCACCTCTGAGTAGGCAGTATGCAACAGAGTAGAGCTGGAGTTTCTTCAGTCGAGCTGCATAGGGCATCAGTTTGAGGCCAGTGCTCCTCTTTGTGAGTTACTTCTGTGGTCTTTCCAGCTGTTGCAGGTACATCCCAAATGGGGCATTGTACTCTGATGGGTCTGATGAGTGATGAGTACAGGGGCACAATGACCTGATCTGGATGTGGACCCTTTTGTGATTAGGTGGGCCACATAGAAGGATTTTCTAACCACTTTGGCAATGTGATTATCAAAGGAGAGATTACTATCTACTTGGGTCCCCAGATCCCTTATTACATCTTCCGTATTTAGGAGACTACCGTGGTAGTTTGTGGGTACTTTTTTCCCCAAAGGGGATGACTATGCACTTTTTGGCATTTAGTTTGAGGCTATGATTTTGACACCAGGTATCTGAGAGAGACCCTTTTGCAGGATGTCTGTGTCAGCCAGAGAGTCAATTACAGCCTCTAGTTTGCAGTGGTCTGCGAACTTGGGTCAGCCATAGTCCTCCTGTGCTTGCCTGTACCTCTGAGAAGTATACACCGAACAGAGGGGTCCTAGGACTGGGCCCTGAGGAATGCCACTTGTAACCGGTTTAGATTCGGACCTAGCTCCCGCAACTCTCACCATGTGGGTTCTGTCCGTCAGCCAGCTGGCAACTCATATTGTGATGTAGAGGTTGGTGAGCTTGTCTATAATACCAGAATGGGGAATGGTGTAGAAGGCCTTTGCGAGGTCTAGGTAGGCTGTGTGTACCACCTTTCCCTAGTCTATAGCCTTGGTAACTGTTCCCAATGTCTTGGTTAATGAGTTCCATGATGATGCGCTCTATAGTCTTGCAGACCAGGCTAGTCAGGCTTATGGGGCGATAGTTACCAGGGTCAGTTGTGGCCCCCTCCTTTGTGGAGAGGAATAACCGTTGCTGTGTGCCATTCTATGGGCATGTAGCCTGTGGAGAGGCTGAGGGTTAACAGCGTGTTTAGGTGGGGTTTAGTTTGTTCTGTAGTTCGCGCAAGATGCAGCCTGGAACACCATCTGGTTCCACTGACACTGTGTTTTTGGCTTTTGAAAGGGCTGTTTTCACCTGTGTGTCTGATTTTTGGGACACTACACTTTTCCGGTATTGTTGTGGACCCTTTTAGAGGTGAGGGTGGGGTGAAGTTTGCACTGAAACTATCTGCCAGGATGTTGGCAAGATCAGTAGGTTCAGTATATTTTTTGCTATTTTGCACTAGGTCTGTGCATATCTGCGAGTTGCCACGTAGATTCTTAACATAGCTACAGAAGGCTTTGTGGTCATCTTCTGAATCCTTGTCTATTTTTCTTTCGAAGTTAGCCTTGGATGATTTCATGAGGGACCTCAGTTTCTTACCGACACCAAGAAGGAAAGACATCCCTGATGAGTATTTGCTTTTTTCTGAACTAGTTTCCTCCTTCTATTGTACAGCCTGTTTATTGTAGGGGTCCACAAAACTGGTTTCCTTCTCTTAGAGGAGTGAGTCTTGGTTTTGCTAGGGATTCATGCATCCTTGTAGGTGCTCATACAGTACATTTGTAAAGGTTTCTGCATCTTGGGCAGCGTTATCCTTTAGTGTGAGGGCTGTGAAACTTACCACCTCGGTCTTAAGTAAGGTGAAGTTTGCTTTAGTAATTTTTTTACTGTGGTTTCCTTAGTTGGGGGTAATGGTGGGGTGTGGACATCCAGAGTAATTAGTTTATGGTCTGATCTAACCAGTGATGGGTTGACCTCCGGTGTGAAACACCTGCTGCCCATGTTGGTGATGACTAGGTCCAATATGTTTTCACCTCTGGTAGGGGAGTTTACCAGCTGATCCAGGGCGTTTGAGTTGATAAATTCCAGAAAGCGCTGGGCCTGGGAATTTGTAATCTAGTAGTTTTCCCAGTGAATGGTAGGTTATTGAAATCGCCCAATATCAGGGTGTTTGGTATGACCTTCATATTTTCCAGTGTCTCCAGAAAGGTGGAGTCGTGGTCCTGGGTCATGGAGGGTGATCTGTAGCAGGCCACAATTTGCATTGCAGATTTGCCCAATGTTAGTTGCATGTGGATGACCTCATAGGTATCATGCTGCGACACTAACCTGGAGGTGTAGGTATCCTTGATGAATATGGATACACCCCCTCCTTGTGTGCGTTTTGTTCCATGTTCTGTGGCCGAAACGTGTGGTATGAGTTGTAGCCTGGTAGTGCTGGGGTGCTATCTGGAGCCTTGAACCAGGTTTCAGTTACTGCACAGATGTCGACGTTCTCCATACTGAGGAGTGCTTCGAGAGCATGCATTTTTGATACCTTACACTTGTATAGTTCCAGCACTGAAAAGTCTAAACTGTTCAGAACTGCCACATCAACTAAAGTACATACAACTTCTTACCACCTATAAAATTATCCAGCATCCATCTGCCAGTCCAGCACTAAAAAAAAAAAAAAAAAAATTATGTTCCCAGTCAGTCATTACAATCCAGTGACCAAAACCTCCTGTCTATAAACCTAGTGAATCTGCTGGGCATTGTCGGTACTCATACAAGGTTGCCAAGGCCTGGAACTTCTTACCTGTATCAGGTCTATACCCTCCCTCCCATTGTTCAAAACCACTCCGAAAGACTTCCTAGCTAAAATATGGCACTGTTCTTGCTCAAAACCAGGATAAACCAAACCATATCCCTAAATGTAAACAAGTACCTTTTCATTCCTTATACCTCCTTACTTTTCCTTCTTCACTTTACTTCCTTACTGATGTCTAATTCTCTTCCCACCGTCTAATTCTCTTCCCAGACTCTCACTACACATATCATAAGCCTGTTCTTCCCTTTCTTCATATTGCAATTTCTATTTGTATTAGACTAACTTGCCTTTAAATTTCTCTAGAAGCTGTCCTAAAAATCTCTATAAATGATTGTCATATACATTGCAGATTCTTAACTAATGTTTTTATGTCTAATTTGTTATAATGTAACTGCAGATGTTTTTGTTTTATGTTTTAAGATTGTAAAAATGTTTCTTAAAATGTTTTCCAATAATTTGGAGCTTTTCTTCCCGTGCCTCCACTGAAAATGGGCTTCTACCCAGTCGAACTTGCCCAGTAATCAAATATCAAACAACAAATAAATAAAATAAAATTCTCTAGTGGAAAACTAGTCCAATTACTTATCTTGTCTTCATCAATTTAATTAAATTATTAAGGAAACCCACATGAACATATGGAGGACATGCAGACTCCACACAGAAGGCACTCCAGCCAAGAACTGAACAGGAAACCTCTTACTGTGAGGAGACAACACTATCTGCTGCACCACATCACTGCCTATGTCCATATTACTTTGGGCAATATTAGGCCAACAAGGTCAGAGTATAACATTTTCTACACTTGCCCTGAACATCGCCAACTATTTCTGAACCATTTTTTTGGGTAATCACAGAGTAACAGTTTACCAAGCCTCTAACACCATGGCTTGGTGTTACTTCAGTATTGAAGGTTTTCTTTGCTAATCTAATGAAATGACCTTGCAGATTATTACATTTATCTCTGTGTATAAAAAGGTTGTCACTTCTAAAGAAAAGACATACACACACAAAAGGTGTACCAAACTGTTGTAGGAGATTGCCTTTCTAAATGGCAGCTTCTTAGCAACCTGGATGAATGAACCTCACAAAGCATGTCAAAAAATGACTTTCCTTAATAATCAGAGAAGAGGCAAACACGCACTGCCGTTGTGACTTTATTGGCTCCACAACAAATACAGTGGAGTAAATTACAATCCATGCATATATAGCACAACAACGGCATCATTATGAAGCAGAATGCAGTGAAGAATCCAGTAGCACATGGAGATATAAGGTCATTTCATGTAACGTCTAGGAAGCAGTGACACTCCGCTGATTTTCTGAGGAGGTGCCCAAGAGCTTTTCTGAAATGATGCAGAGTAGTCAAGTCTTTATCAAGTCAAACCAAGAAAATATTACCAATGAATGCACAGATGAAACTTGCGCATTTCACCATGCCAGATCGAAGTGAGTGGGTACCTCCTGATTAACAGTAGGCATAATGCCAATAAGCATTAGGGCAGCTTCACATCTGAAGTTTTCCAAGATTACTAACTTCACCCATTCTATCAATAATGCTTTGCAAACTGACCTTCATCTATATCACAGTGACAGTGCACACCCGAAAAAACAAAGCACCACCTAGCAGTCGAGTACTCTAGTGGCTTCTGCATGGAAACCTGCAACATGGTGGGATAATTTCATTACAGGCAAAACTACTTTCTTGCATGGGGGGGCAAAGTAATGGGTGACAACTTTGTCTAAATTCCCTTTATTAACAATCAGGAGGACACAGCATGCTCCTGCTTTGTCAGGTTAATTTAGTGACACACAAAGTACACTACAGCAAGAAGCCTTTGTTAAAATGCAGGATGCAACTATTAAGAAAAAGCCAAGTACTTTTTTTAAATACAAACAAAATATAATTTCATCAATTGAATTCTTCAAATTCTTAAGAATGACAGTTATCCCATTTGTTTGTGTGCGTATGCAAAGAATTTCATAGCCCAACTTTAAACTCATGTTTGTAATTGACAATTATAATGTTCAAGAATCCCAGCAATTCAACTACAGATATGTTAAAAGTGGTGTACTACAAATGTCTAAAGATATCAAATATTTTGGGATCGACAATCTTAAATGCCTAGACAGGTGACCACATTCATAACCTTACTCAGTCTCTACTATAGCCACTCCCCACTCAAGCTTGTCCAGCCAGCAAGACCATTGGTCCCACCCACTTTACTGCTATACGACTTCCTCCTTAAAGTCATCGGCCAACACTGTAAACACACGCAACCTCCTTTTATAAAGATAAGGGGTTAGGAACCTAGGGAAGCCAGGTCTAATACTACCTCTTGCAGATCAGTAAGGGCAATTACAATGGATTCACATCAACTAATCAAAAAGTCATTAAAATCACACACACCTAAACTATCTGAACACTACTACAACTTACCTAAAGACAGATGCACAGAAAAAAGTAAAAACAAAACCTTTTTGCAAGAGAGCAACCCCTCCCCACACACAACCATACCCCCACTGGATTATTCTCAAACAGGATGCACAAACACAGTGAAAAGGAAGACAGTGGTTTGAAATGAAATCAAACGCTCACTCCTTCTCCAAGAGTTGCAGTCTCAAAATCAAAAATCTGTAAAATCAAACAGTATTGTCATCCCCCATACATAAAAATACTACTTTAATAAACCTGCAAAATTACACTCCATGCACTATAAACACAATAAAAAATGCATATGCTGCTACATATCAAAGCCAACACTTCCAATCACAAAAATATTCAACACAGCAAACAATTAGAGAACATCTCAATGAATTTCACTATGATAACATTGGTGTAACACCTCATCTGCAGTCAGGAAGAGATTTCATGGTTTTCCTCAAGGAGATTCAAGTGTCACAAGGAGGCCAAGACGAATAATTTTAAGGGAGCTCAGTGAGAGGCACGCCTCTCAAATCTTGATGAAAGAATTATGGCCAAAGGCCAAAATTTAAACACATTTTAAATACTTATTTATATGCTTTTACTTACTGGGCAAGTCCACCTGGGAAAATACCCATTTTCAGCAGATGGCAGGGAAGGAAAGCTCCAAAACATATTTACAACCAATATTACAGATAGTGTCTTAGTCATCTATAAGCGCTGACAATTAATAATGAGCACAGTAATATGTACAGTTTAAAACATTCTAATTTAAGACAACTTCATGTATCAGATGTAAATACTTTCAATATTTGTGTGAGAATTTGAGAGAACAAGTTTACTTCTGAATATTGTACAGAAAAGTTTTCTTTTTCCTTATGCTAAAGTAGCATGGGGAAAAAGGTTAGAACAGACTGTAGATGAGAAGGATAACGGGGAGAAAGGAGATTTAAATAGGAGTTATAATGGAGAAAAAATATAACTTGATAGGATCAGTGATGGGTATGGAGTACTTGCACAGTTTTCATGAGTGCAGGTGTGTTTTAGTGCAGTTGTGAAATCTTTGACATTGCTAAGAGTCTGATTGAGCTAGCAAGCTTGTTTCGGACTGCAGAGACTCTTACTGAGAATACAGAGCCTCTGTGAAAGTTCTAGGATTTTAGGGATGATACTACTTTGGAGCAAAGATCTTTTTGGCAAGTGCCACTGGATGAGGTTAGATACTGAGGGAGTTTTGGATGAATTATGCAGCATCGTGTCTGCTCCGATTAGCTGAGTAAGACTGGTGTGATGGGCGAGTTCTACCCAGTTGATTGGTTCTAGGGATGTCCAGTGATGAACTTAATTGGGAAGGCTGCATGCAGATTTGCTAATTTTATTACAATTTTTTGAGTTGGCATGAGTGGAGTTTAGTAAATAATACTGAGGCATAAAGCAGGCTGGGGGAGAAGGAGGAAAGTGATTGCTATTTCCCAACTGTGGATATGAAGGAAGGATTTGCCGCGGTGGTGGTGCTGCAGAAGCATTGTCGCCTCATAGTAAGACGCTGTCCGGTTTGATTCTCAGCTAGAGCATCTTCTGCGTGGAGACATGCATGAACGGGCATACCTTCGTTGAAGGTTGTGCGTCAGGGCTAGTAACTAGGCATGTAAAAATCAACTACCAATCATTAGCGGACCGGAGTTCTGCTGTGGCGACCCCTAACCGAGAAAAGCCGAAAGACACAACAACATAGAGATCCTAGCTTAATGTGCATTTTGACTACTTCTTTCGGCTGTTCCCATTAGGAGTCACCACAGCAGATCATCTGTTTCCATTTCTTTCTGTCCTCTGCATCTTGCTCAGGTCATACCAACCACCTGCATGTCCTCTCACCACATCCATAAACCTCATCTTACACCTTCCTCTTACCTGGCAGCTCCATCCTTAGCATAGTTTTCCCAATATACCCAGCATCCCTCCTCAACACATGTCCAAACCAACGCAATCTCGCCTCTCTGGCTTTGTCACCAAACCGTCCAACCTGAGCGGACCCTCTAATATATTGATTTTTAATCCTGTCCATCCTTGTCACACCCGATGCAAAACATCTTTAACTCTGCCACCTCCAACTCTGACTCCTGCCTTTTTGTCAATGTCACCATCTCCAACCCATATAACAAACGTGCATTTTGACTATGTCGATATGAAGACAGAAATTTGATTTGTCAATAGTGGTGCCTAGTAATTTAGTGTGGGTTGAGAGTTCAACTTTAACACTGATAGCAGTGATTATGTTGAAGCTATAGGCATTTGGAATTGTGTTTTGGGGATGAAATACGAGTATTTTGGTTTTCTTTCGGCTTAAAAGTAGTTGGGATTTTTGTAACCACTTGAGAAGGCAGTCTGGGTGATGGGCTGTAGGATTGTTAGGTTGCACAACAGAAAAGTGGAGTTGCCAGTATGCTAAATAATGGAAGTGGGTTTGGATGCCTTTTGTATATAATTTCTAAGTTTGGTAACTTGGGGAGCACCTGTTTTGAGTGTGAGGAAGCTGGAGCGCGAGCCTTACTATTTTACAAACTGGGTGCAATTTCTGAGGTAGCGGGAGAACCAGATGATAGGGTATACCAAGCCAGGGAAGTAAATATCATGGGAATAAACAGCCGGGAATTTGTTATGGCTAGTTATTGCTATGGCTATAGGCCCTAGAGCTGATAGCCTAGTACCAACCTATGAGAGGTTGTGCCTGTAGCGGGGAAGCTGACAGGAAATTGCATTAAAGGCTTTATACAGTCAAGGAAGAGAGCTGAGAATATGGCTGGAGATTCTGTTCTGGTTGACAGCATCTAAGAAGCGAACAGGAGCTATTTCAGTGCTGTTGGTCGAAATACATGTTGAGTGGGAAAAAGACTGTTAGTTGTCCATGGATGCACCTTTCAAGTATTACATGATGGGAGCATAGTTATGGGGTGATGTTCTATAGTAGTGCCGCCTTTGTGTAGGGGAATTATGAAAGAGTACTGGGAATATAGTTTTCACTAGTACATCTACGAAACATTGCTCTTTTAAACTTAGAAAATTTAGTAACATATTTTGCACTAGTGTACATTTTATGAAGGACAGGACATTTGAAACTCAAATGTCTAATTTAGCGACTTCAATCCTTAACTTGCAATAAAAGATCAAAAAATGAGACAAAAGTCTGGACATTCTGCAAAATTCTGGACAGTTTAGAGGAGACATGGGTTCAGACAGTCTGGCCCCTTCAGTGGTGCTCCCTCCTACCCCCCCCCCCAAGTGTGACCTGGGTAGAGAACCTCTAGAAGAGGTGACCCTTATGCAAAGAATGAGGTGACCAGGTAGGAAAGCATGGTATGTCCCTCTTCTCTAGTCACTGGTTGACTTTAACGTCATGGAAACTACTAGAAATTGCAGATGCAAATGGTCAAGTCCTTCCCTTCTACACAACAATATTGTTCATGTCTGTATGCTTTTCTGGCTTCAAATAACGCAAGGCTGTGTCCACTTTCTGCAAGAATATGCGACATAAAACACCTTGGAGATGTACACATACATAATTTCTGTCCTAGGACCATTTACAAATTAAGTTACTATGGCTCAACATTGCACTCAGCGATGCAGCTCTTGCATCAATCATTTCTGCAAACCATGTGTAGTAAGAATCTTTGTGTTCAACATCTTTGTATCCTGTATAGGAAGGGTTAAAATGTGAAACTGCATTGCGTGCAAAGAAATAAGCTAAAATGAGTTGTTTTTCTTGTAAGGAATTTGCTGACCAGAAAGGAATGCACAGATGTTACCTTGGTCCAGGCACAGGCCTATCTTGGGACTGACCTCTGACCAAGGAGGAGTGCATAGATGTTACCTTGATGTAGGCACCAACTTATCTTGTGTCTGACTTTTGACCATCTAAGGCTCCAGTGAGTGAATTTATAGCCTTGACTGAAATTCCTTGTCTAGTAACCAGCTGCTGTGTATGTGTAGAAGAGGGTATAAAAACCCATGTAAAGTGTACAGAAATTAGACTGCTGACATACCAAGTACTTTGTGGCAGGTCTCCATGCATGTAAAATAAACTCTTTTTTGGCCTACCTTTTAGCTGCGCGATTCTTCCAGTATATGTTAAGAGTATTAAAATCTTTTGACATTTCTGGCGCCCAAGAACGTGGGGCCACCTCTTCACGGTACGAATCGCATAAGAGGGACTGAAAAACCTGTACAGGAAGGGGAGAACGAATCTCGGGCTCCCTTGAATGGAAAGACCTCCGAAGAAGTCATAAGTAGAGGCCAGTCACTCTTAGATTCGATCCATGGGACGGTGACTAACGAGGGCGGAAGATCCGCAGTAAGGTAAGCTTTTTTTATTTTGTAAAAGTTTTTTTAAGGGACTAGTCATAAAGGAATTTCTTTTTTTTTAAATTTTACAAAAGACCGGTAGAGATCTCAGGAAAAGGAAACAGTTTTTCTTTTAAATAAGAAAAATGGGAATAGGAAGCAGTTGTTGTGTTAGTAAGGGCTGCTTAAATAAAAGGACTGAGGATGAGGAATATATGTTTAAATTACATCCGAAAAACTTGAAATATATGAAAAAATGGAAGAAAAATTATGGGTTTAGTGGTACCTTAAATAGATCAGAATGTCAAAATCTAGTGAGAGACCTGTGCAGGGACACAGGAGGTAAGGTTAAGAAACAAAAAAGGTAGGATTTCCTCAAGCACAGAAATGGTTAGAAGAAGCTAATAAGAGATATAAGGAACAATTTTCAAATAAGGGAAGTAGTGGCTCGAGTGCAAAAGGTGCATTTTTTGTCCACAGAGAAGATGACGAAACATCTATTGTCTGTCGTAAACCAACAGCCCCACCCTTGTATCCTGACGTCACTAAAGACAGGGTTAGTCCACCCCAGTATCAGGAAGATGACGCAGAGAAATCAGGATAAAACTGTACCCCCCGTAGTACTGACAAAACAAGTAGCTGAAACCCTGGAACTCCGGAACCATAATATAGATAAATCAGAATGGACGCGTAAGGAAGCCGAAATGCAAGAAGCTGAATTAAATACGGTATCTACAGACTCATATCCTCTTATAGAAGTAGCAAACCCACAGGCAGGAACACCCGGTCAAGGTCCCACTAATTTTAGTTTACCGACCTTGGACACGGGAAGACATCCGAAAAGCTGTGGAGGGCATACCACACCCAAAATTAGATATGACAAAAATTTTGCGAGGACATTGCAGGTATGATGGAAAGTTACAAATTAAATTCCGTTGAATTGGAACAGGTAATACGCCAAATCTTAGGACCAGATTGGCATTTCATTTGTGGGTATTGGGATCCCCTGACTAGGGCAGATAGTAAACCACGTGCTTTTGGTTCTGAAACATATAAGACACAAACACAGGACTTGCTAAAGCGTATTATGAAACAGTGGAAGCCTAGGGCAGATGACTTGTATTAATCAGTGTGTACAAGCTGAAGATGAAAAAGTAGATTATTTACAAAGACTTAACCAGTGCTTTGACAACCATAGTGGAATAGAAAAACCACATGATCAAAAAGTGGATTCACCTTATGAACAGCAACTAAAAAATGCCTTTTTAAAGGGTGCAGAACTGCAATTAGTAACTTCATTCAAAAGCACATGATAGACCATAGGACAGCACGTCTGCAACCTCTACTGGGGTATGCAAGACATGCAGAAAAATATCTCGAGGAAAGGAAAAGGAAACAGGCTCAAACCTTTGCAGTGAGTGCGGAAGGGACACTTGTTAGTACACAATCCGGCCAACAGAGGTAGAGGAAGGGGACGAGGTAGAGGCAGAGGGAGGGGGAATGTAGGACATTCTGAAGATTACTAAGGCAGACAAAAGAGGGGAATGTTTTAAGTGCGGTAAGAAAGGGCATTTCGCAAGGGATTGCCGGAATCCCGGAAAACCCGCTGCTGCTCCAGAGCATAGTTCAGCATGACTATATGATGGCAGCACGGATGAACCGGACCCAGGCGTTGAGGTCGACTGGCAAGAGCCAGTAATGCAAAATGAGGATGATTTTGAGGATGCAAATGAAGAAGGTAAAGGGGAATGTGCAGGATGGGTACATGAGATGACGGACTTTTCAGAAAAAGGTGAATATCAGGTTGTTAGTCTGACAGCTCTAGCTACGACTATGCAGTTAGAAGTGCAACCAGTAATTATATTACAGGTTGAAGGGAAAGACATAGAATTTCTATGCGATTCAGGGGCTTCCAAAACCTTACTAAAACATAGGCTTCCAAAACCTTACTAAAACATACTGCATTGCCATCCAATGTGGCTACTGATGACTATGTACTAGTCAAAGCGGCTGATGGCCTCATTTATAAGGAACCTTTGTCTAAACCTTTATGGTTTACGGACCCTGAAACTAATCAAACTATTAGATTTCGAGTGATTATCTCCCGGATTTGCCCTGTTAACTTACTAGGAAGAGATTTGATGCATGTTTTTGGAATAGCAGCGGTACCAACTGCATCAGGAATCTTGGCTAAGCGTATGGCAATCCAGGATGAAATGTTGCAGGTAGGGCAAGGGGATTTACATTACTGGTATAGTAATGATCTTATTGAAACAGGACCACAAAGCGTGGCCAAAGAGTTAACGAATCTAGCTTTGAGCAAACACGGTACGGCTATCCAGTTACCAGAGGCTGCCAAACAACTACACTGTACAATGTATTACAGAAAAAATGTGGGACCCGATCCCAAGTATGAAGAACAATTTTTTAAACATAAGGTGACTGGGATTCTATTACAAAATCTTTATTGGGACAGAGCAGGGAACTCCGCAGTTACTTGTAGTCTCACAAGAGACATGCAACAGCTTTTTCGGAATACCTCAATCCCACATGTATCTGTGACTAGGGAAGAACAAATGGCATGGTATATAGTTGGGAAAAAGGTTACAGAGTGGTCAAAACTGACGCCGGAACAGCTGGCAGATAAGGGAGTTCAGGTACAGAAGTTGAATTGTGTAACCCAAGCCAGACCAACAGTACATCTTCGAGAAGATCGGTTAATACCGACAGGAGGCATGCCATCCTGACTATGCTTTCTGACCCCACAAGAAGAATTGAAACTACAGTCATTACCAAAATCCTTATGGTCCCTAGGGCAGCACGACATTGGGTTAATGAGAACAGCAGGACAGGTTAAAATAACTCAAAAATCCGATTTTAGACCTCATAAGCGTCAGTATCCATTAAGTAAAAAGGCAGAAGAAGGCATTTTACCGGTGATCACAGCTCTATTGAGAGCTGGGGTTTTAGTTCCATGCACAGATTTACCGTGCAATACACCCTTGTTCCCAGTAAGGAAACCAGACGGGACATGGAGAATGGTACAGGATCTGCAGGCTGTGAATGCTGCTGTAGTACCAAGGGCTCCTGTGGTCCCAGATCCATCTGTGTTGTTAAATGATATCCTTCCCACGGACAAGTATTTTTCTGTCATTGATATCAGTAACGCATTTTCTTCTATCCCTCTACAGGAAGATAGTAGGTTTTGGTTTGCCTTTACGTTTATGAGCAAGCGGTACACATACACAAGACTGCCGCAGGGATATTGTGAGAGCCCTACAATCTTTTCGCAAGAAATGTCGACCAACCTGGCACAGTTTCAACCAGAGCATGGCTGTCATCTACTATTGTACGTGGACGACATCTTACTGGCTGCACCCACGGAGGCTGTCTGAGTCCAAAAACTATTCGGTTGTTGCATTTTTTGGCGAAAGAGGGACATAAGGTAAATAAATCTAAATTACAATTTTGTAGAACTGAAGTACGGTATCTAGGCTATACCATTTCAAATGCTGGTAGACAACTAGATAACTGTAGAAAAGAAGCCATTTTACAGGCACCGATGCCTAGTACAAAAAAAGAAATGATGTCATTTTTAGGAATAACAAACTTTTGTCGTAGTTGGATTCCCAATTATGCAGAGGAAGTAAGTCCACTTTCAGAACTTATTTTTGCACTTCCCATGGCAGCACATGACGCTGCAATGGACAGATAAGGCAATACAGGCATTTACTAGGGTAAAGCAACTGATAGCAGGATCTGCAACACTTAGCTTCCCTGACTATGCAAAACCTTTTGTTCAGACAGTAGATTGTAAGCAGGGCTTTATGACATCGGTTCTGTTGCAAACTTATGGGGATAAGTTGAGACCATTAGCTTTTTATTCTAGTAAATTGGACACAGTGGCACGATCCTTGCCACACTGTGTACAAGCTGTAGTCGCAGCCGCACAGGCTGTGCAAGCGTCTGCAACCTTAGTTTTATTTCATGACCTCACCTTATGAGTACCGCATTCTGTCGCGATAATACTACAACAGGATAAAGTTACCTTTCTCTCCTAGCAGACATTTGTCCTGCATGACAACGTTACTATCACAACCACACATGACCACTGAGCGATGCACCACTCAATCCAGCCACGCTGTTACCTACAGCTGACGATGGTGCCCCTCACGTGTGTTTAGACTTAATACACTCTATGTCTTACCAAGACCAGACCTTAAGGATCAACCTTTGGCAAATTCAGATTGGACCCTGTTTGTAGATGGGTCAGCACGTAAGAATGAGGCAGGTATCACACAAGTGGGTTATGCAGTCACAACTGAGACTAAGGTATTAGAGGCAAAACCTCTCCCCAGGAACCTGTCCGCACAAGCGGCCGAATTGATTGCTTTGTCCAGAGCATGTACCATCTCCAAGGATAAGGCAGTTACTATCTACACAGTAGTCAGTATGCATTTTCTATGGTCCATGTCTTTGCACAGCAATGGAAAAATAGGGGAATGGTTACGGCCTCAGGAAAGGAAATAACCCACAAGGATTTAATCCTTAGCCTCTTACAAGCTGTCCAACTGCCACGGGGATTGGCCATCTAAGTGCACAGCACACACAAATGCCAAAGGATCCAGTATCACTTGGAAATGCACTAGCTGACAAAACTGCAAAAAGTGTAGCCTTAACCTCTACTTTTGCACTCGAGACCACACAAAAGGAACTTCACCCTACAGATAAGTTTGATCAACAAACTTTACAGGTAATGCAGGAACTTAGTACAGTTCAGGAAAAATAGCGATGGGTTAAATATGGGGCTATTCAAAAACAGGGAGTTTTTGTAGGTCCAAATGACAAGCATGTCTTGCCAACAAACCTTTTTAGGTATGCCTCATTAGTGACGCATGGCCCATCTCATCTGGGCCCTGCTGCTATGGTTCAGATAATCCAGCAAATTTTCTGGACCAAGGGCTTTATAGCGTATGCTAAACGATTTTGTTTATTGTGCCTGCTTTGTGCACGATACCATGGTGGTGGGGTGCGGATCACCCCAGCAGCTTTTCCGCTGCCTCCATATCCATTTCACACAATCTGTATGGATTTTATTGAACTAACTCCTGTTCAACAGAAGCGATTTGTGTTGGTCATTATTGATGCATTTACAAAATGGGTAGAAGCTTTTCCAGTAGCACACCCAGATGCACTGTCGGTAGCCAAGGCCCTTACAAATAACATTATCCCTCATTTTGGGCTACCTACACGCATCTATTCTGATAATGGTACACATTTCGTAAACCAAGTTATTCAAAAGCTGGCTGCCGTTTTTCAAATTGAGTTAGAACACCATTGTGCCTACCACCCACAGTCAGCAGGGTTGGTTGAACGCCATAATGGCATTCTCAAAGGCAAGTTACGTAAACTCATGGCCGAGACACATCAGTCTTGGATAAACTGCTTACCTCTGGCACTCCTGTCAATGCATACTACTCCCACTTCAAAAGGGGTCACACCATTTGAACCATTATATGGGAGACCTTATTACGTCCCGCAGTGGCAAGGTCTTTTGCCTGCGGAATGTGAGGGGGGTGAAGAGATAGCAGATTACATGAGGAAAATGCTGACAAAAACTAACACTTCTCTAACGAATGATTATTTTTCAGATCAGAAGAACAACAGGATCCTGGAAGTGAAACCTGGCGAGTGGGTGTGGGTTAAAATTGTCAAGAGGAAAACGTGGGCCTCACCTAAGTGGGAAGGACCATACCAGGTTTTGATTTCGACACCCACAGCAGTCCGAATAAAGGAGCGACCATCGTGGATCCACCTGACACACTGCAAAATTGTTAAACAGTTTGAGCTAGAAAAAAACCCGAGTTCCCCTGAGGAACACTGAGTAGTAGTTCTGTCTGTATGAATTTTTTGACTATTGTAGCAATGCAGAAAAATACCGGAAGGGACCAGCCCTTCCCACAAAGGCATTGCAAAATAATTTTGATACTAGTAAGTGTGAGTAGTGTTTTTTTGTTTTGGACGTTTTTATTCTCAAACGAAACTAGCCAAGTGAAGAGAGACGAAAATACAGCTTGGCATCCACCCTTTAATATGTACCAAGCTATTAAATATGCATATACTTTGTCTTTTAATGTTTCAAATTGTTGGATATGCACAGCTATCCCTACTGCACATGGTGGTCTTAGGTACAGTCCCTTTGGGGGCAAATGATACATGGACTAATTTACTGTTTGAAACTTCAAACGTAGCCTTAAAGGACAAAATAGCACTACCCCTCATGGGTCGCCAGAATGGACCTGTATGTTTCCAGAGAACTGGAAAAATTAAGGTTGGATGGAGTCAATGTAATGTAACCATAATTCATAACTGTACAATAGATGGGCACTGTGCAAAGAGTTTCAAGCCTATAAGAGTGCTTATTAATAGTACAGGGCTTATTAATGTCACAAGCTTTTTTGAAAAAATGTTATCTGTTATGATCTTTTGTTTAAAGGGCTACAAGACAAAGGAAATCATTCTATTCCAGTAAATATTACTCTCAAAATGAATGATTGTTATTTTATCTGTGGTAGAAAAGCATACAAATGGTTACCAAGGAATTGGTCAGGCAGTTGCTTTTTGGGCTATTTAGCACCAGCTATAAGACATACATTTTCTCTTCCCCAAGGTAAAATACGAAATGTACGTGCTGTTAATAAACCTGTTAATCCTGTAGGTAATGTTGATGCATCCTGGATCTATCACCACGATTTGGCCCATAGTAGCAGTAAGGGGCTGTCACACATGGACTTGGGCGAAGATATTATTTCTTGGGCTGGTATACTTCCAACTTATGGGACAGTAAAATCTATTTGGGAGCTCAGAAAACTGTCAAAACTGTTAGAAACTCTGAGCAATGCAACTTTTTCTGCGCTAGAATTGGTGACAGATGAGTTAACTGCAATGAGGACTGCAGTGTTGCAGAATCATATGGTGCTCGATTTCACCCTAGCGGCGAAAGGAGGTACTTGCGCTCTTATCCAGGAGGAGTGTTGTTCATTTATACCGGACAATGAGAATGATATAGACAAGTCATTTGGAGATCTTACAACAAGTTTCTGAACTTACAAAACCAGGACAGAATCCATTGACTGACTTTTTCCAAAATTGGTTTGGAAATTGGGGAACAGTACTCATGAATGTCTTAATTGCTGTATGTGTTGGTGCCATTATATTCCTACTGTTGGGTTGTTGTTGCATTCCTTGCATCCGAATGATAATATCAAGTGTATTGTCTGCCAATGCAACTAAAGCTTATTATTCTGAATATACAGAAAACGAATCATGCAAAAAACTGTATGAATAAAATGTATTACTGGTGATACAAAGTGTTGTTAGGGGGGAAATGTAGTAAGAATCTTTGTGTTAAACATCTTTGTATCCTGTATAGGAAGGGTTAAAATGTGAAACTGCATTGCGTGCAAAGAAATAAGCTAAAATGAGTTGTTTTTCTTGTAAGGAATTTGCTGACCAGAAAGGAATGCACAGATGTTACCTTGGTCCAGGCACAGGCCTATCTTGGGACTGACCTCTGACCAAGGAGGAGTGCATAGATGTTACCTTGATGTAGGCACCAACTTATCTTGTGTCTGACTTTTGACCATCTAAGGCTCCAGTGAGTGAATTTATAACCTTTACTAGACTGTCTAGTAACCAGCTGCTGTGTATGTGTAGAAGAGGGTATAAAAACCCATGTAAAGTGTACAGAAATTAGACTGCCGACATACTGGCAGGTCTCCATGCATGTAAAAAACTCTTTTTTGGCCTACCTTTAGCTGCGCGATTCTTCCAGTATATGTTAAGAGTATTAAAATCTTTTGACACCATGTATCCCCTGAAACTTTATATTATGCCTTTTTAAGGGACTGTACCCCTTATTTTAAAGGAGGGTTACTTTACGGTGGTGCCAACACACACACCGCAGTAGGTATTTAATGAAAACACTTCATAAACAGATGTGAATGTAGTACAGAAGTTGTGTTACAAGAGAAAACATAGTGAAAACCATTAAAATGTGTTTTCCTGCAAACAAAGAGGAGATATCCCCACCACCAGTGCGCAACAGTAAGAGCTCCTTACGATCCTAGCTGTAGATATTTTATAACCTAAAAAGGTTCACAAAACCCTTCTAAATAAACTAGAGAGACTGCAAAAATTATCAATAGAGTTAGGAAGAAAATTCTACAGAATTCTAAAGGTTGCAAACATTTTTTTTTGTATCATACGTAGGAGAACCCTGCGAAAGTAAACTGCGTGGGCTGCTTTCTGTATGCTGTAAACAGTACGCATTGGAAAGCGTTTTCTATAAAGACAATATTTACAGACTGTGACAACCCAGCTATAAGGACTAGCAACACAAAGATTCGGGTTGCGGTCCATAAATAAGCCTACAATCACTGTACTATAACCTTATATAGTTGCCAATTAGAATAACTGTATGCCAACAACTGACGCATCGCGACTTGACGGTTACCAAATAAAATTCTGTTAAATAAATCGGACACACCGGTATCATGTTGCCCTGTACTGGCCCCTTGCTTTTCAAGGGACGAGGTTATATGCAACCGGCTATAACATACACTATTAAATCATTTGATTATATAAAAAGAAAACATCACTATTTGTTGTAGATACCCCTGTCAAAACAAAACTGATCCTCCCTTTGGCGTACGTACACCCTTCTCATTTCAGAAGGCCGTTGCTTTGATCATTCACGCTCACAGGCTCAAGACGTCAAGACTTGCAGCTGTTATTTTGACAGCCCAACACTCAGACTTGGGAAGAAACAAGTTTCCAAAGACGGTGCTTACATATGCGAATAGTAGGGCCATTTCACCGTTGCAAAACCATATTACTTTCACAAAGGAACTGTTTTCCCGCACTAAATACTCATAATACTGTCAAGACAGACATGATTATAAAAGGATGAATCGTCTCCTCACGTATACCCAAATAGGTTCACGTACTTTCAATCATGTTTTAAATAAGTGCACGTTTACAGTAGAACAATAAGCACCACAATTTTAAACAAAGGAAATCGATCCAAATAACTTCTCATTCATCAGAGGATTTACCAACTATACAAAATATAAAACTAAACCAAACTCACATCACCCTCCACGGACATTTCAGATGAACCAGTATCAAAAGCAAAGGCTACATACTATCGTACAAACCAAGAAGATAATACAGCAAATTTTACACAGACCAGAAAATACATGTAATAATCCAGAAAGGTGAATAGAAAACCATACACATGGAATCACTTTTCCAAATATAATACACCAGAGACTAAACAAACATAAGAGCTACAAACTCAGCAAACACCATTTTATACCATTTGAATTTTTTCAACAGTAGCAAACATGTAACTTTAAGTTTACCTCCTCACTAGTCTGAAACTCCTCCATATTTCTTACCCAACCAACCCCGCTAGTGCAACACCTTCAGAATTAAGCGCACAGGATTGTGGGATTTATTTATTCGTCTGTAACCATTCGTGTTGCGCTGAAATTTGTAAATAAATTAGTCCGTGCGTGAGAATAATTCATTTGTAATTTTTTTACACGTAGTTTGAAATGGCTACTGTTATATTAAGTACAATTTATATTTTAAAGCTTTTAACACGTTCAGCTCTAGTAATAAATGTTAATATAGTATAATTTAGTTACAGTTCTCAATAAGTTTCACAAATCAGTGCTTCCTAAAATTTCAACAAACGGGCAATATGTGATCATTTGCTAAGAGCTTTAATTAGGGATGTCACAACATGGTTGAAGTGTGTTGCTTTCCATTTGCGGAATGTATTAAGATTAACGGAATAGTATGGTCCGGAAAGTAATACATTCCGTGAATTTTTGCCTCGAAGTCTTAGGGCGAGTGTAAACTTAACAGTTTGCATGCATAGGAGCAGTAAGGCCGTTATTTAGAACGGAATGTAGAGTTTCCAACTTTTCAGATGGCCAAAATGGGGCATTTTTTTAAGGAAACGTGAAGTTTTGAAAGCTAAACCATACCTTCATTCAATACGAACAGGTGAACGTCACTTTTTTGCCAAAACAAAGGCTCGGCCTTTTAAAATGTATGTTGTTTTGTATCGTATTAAGTTTAAGGTACAAATAATTAGAAGAAAACGAGGACGCATTTTTGTCTTAAAATCCCAGGACATTTACCATCTTTAATTTTTTTTTCCGCAATGCAAAGCAGCAGAGGACCGTCCCACGCCATTTAGATGGCAATCCTACCGATGAGCTATGTTTGAAAAATGTGATTTAAACTAGTACACTAATGTTTAAATTGGGATAATAAAAGCCGCACCCAGATCAAAAGCACAATAGGCCGAGGCTATATGGGTTAATTTACTAGCCAGTGCTAATTAACAATACACGTATAAATCAGCATTATGTTTGAGTAATAGCTTCTGTTTTGAATACTTTGTACTTTTTTAGTATTACTAATAAATGTTGTAAGGTGGTAAAAGCAGCAATTGTGCTTGTAGTTAGTCTGTGAGAAGGAGACGAGAGAATATTGTATTTGCTAGTTCTAAAGGGGTTTTATGAAGGTGACCCCACACACATGCTGTGAATAGACTGATTTTCCAGAATGCCCTTGATTCTGATTTCCGCAATCGTTTTGATTTTTCTGGTAAATCACCGAGAATTACAATACATTACCAAGTTCAGAAGCAGGATTTCTTATTTATTCTTAAAAAATGCATGATTATGGAAGACTTGTTTGTCTGTAAACTTTGTAAGGGAATTGGAGGAGTATATTTAAAAGTTGTTCCTGCTTTTGGTCTTTTGTTCCTCATTATTTTTGGCTTTGTCCCTGGTCTTGAGCAATGATGATGAGAGCTGTGCAATGAAGCTTGATTACCTGACCTGACGTGTGCCTGTGGGGATTACAGGAATGGCTCGATTGTTTCTGTGGTGGTTATTCTTGATTGTTCACTCTTATGTTGTTTGTATTTTTAATTTAGTTGTATTTGACAGGTAAGTGGACTGGGCCACAAGGGTCCATTTCAGGCCATGCCATTCTTACAAAACATAAAACAATTCAAACTGCAAACACATTTTGTAGGAGTACGTACTGTATTGTATATGCTGTGGAAGTGCAGTTAAAGGCTGAAGCTGCACAGAATAGAAGCTTGTAAATTTGGTGACTGATAATGCTCTTACTGGTTGAGACATGAACTTAGAAAAGGTTGTTGAGGAAAGTTGTGAAAAGGTACAAGATGTGACTGTGATCTCTGTATTTGTATATTAATGTGTAGCTGGGTATTTAGGTGCAGTATTTGTATGGTTAAGTAACATGAAAACAAGCTTGCTTCTAAGTGTCAGTATGCAAGATTTAAGAATTGTGAATGATGAGTTTGTCTTGTTTAGGGTTACCACCTGTCCCTCTTTGCGAGGGACAAGTCCCACTTTGGACAGTTGTGTTCTGCGACAAAACCTAAAAAATGGCAAATGTCCTGAGATTTTAAGACAAAATTTATTTAAGTTTTCTTTAATAGTTGCATAAAACAGTTATTTTGTATCGGAAACGCATAACTATTATATGAAATGGCATAAGCAATTCAAATGCTACAAAATGAGCTTTTATTTTGGCAAAAAAGTGAAATTCTGTCCTTTGCATTGGCCGGGGGTATGTTTTATCCTGCAAAATCTCACATTTCTACAAAAAATGTCCCACTTTGAGCATCTGAAAAGGTAGCAACCCTACCTTGTTGGTGACATTTTTGGCATGGAGTTGAAAAGTTTGATTCCTGCAGTTGAGGCTTTCTGATAGGAGGGGGGTTGGAAAAATAAAGAACCAAGGATGCCAAGTGCACCAGGATGATTTTGGACTTAAGATTCTCTGCAGTTTTTGTGTGAGCAGCAGTTCAGATATAACAGTTTATATAAGTGAGTTTGGCTAGAAGAGAGAGGATTTGATTTAGTAGAGAGAAACACAGAAGTTTTAGAAAAGTGCACTGATAGCAGCAAACTTTTAGTCTGAGAGATTTGCATTTGTGGGTGTTAACTTACACCCTACCTATAATCTTTATTAAGACTGGAAGTGTAGTGAAAATTACCAATGTCTTTCTAGCTTCTTTAGATAGTGGGTTATGGAGATGGTATGTTTCCCTTAGGCCTTGGAAGGTGGCAGATTATGTTAATACCAGTTTTTTAAGGAGATGAAGTGCTCTATCCAGAGTCTTATCAGCACATGAATTTTTTCAGTAATTAATGGGGTAGGGGTGGGGCTGGCTTCACCTAGGAGATTTTTGAAGTGCCTAATAACATGAATTTAGTTATAAAGTAAATGATTATTAGTCCTGGTTTGACTTGGTCAGGTGTTATGCATTCAGATTAAAGGAGTAGTCTTCGGAGATGATACCAAAAAGTAAATACTCTGCATAGGTATTAATTGACATTTTTTTCTCTATCTTAGATGCATCATAAAAAAAATGTAAGAAGAGTATTGGGTCTAAAGTTGAGGGCTGTAACAACTGATTACTGGGCTAATGGAAGAGGTTGTAAACTCTTATTGTGTCATGATGGTGAAGATAACAGAACCAGTGAAGCACAGCATCACCTAGTTCATTGAAAGTTATGGTGTGAAGTAGATTGTAGGATACAGCAAGGAAACTGCACACTTTTCAAGTAGTTTAAAGATAATGGAGAAAATGCAAATGGGTTTGTATTGGACCAGGTTTGATACAGTAGTGATAGTGGAGTATTTCCATAGGTCAGGGAATCCATCCACAACCCCTTTTCCCATTTTGCACATGGGGTCAGGGTATTACTTCGACAATGACAATCATCTAGAGCCCACGTTTATAATGCCTGGTGGCTAGCCCTGCTGCTAGGTCAGGGAATAATGAGAGTGGAAAGGAAGATTTTAATAATGTGCTGTACAAAAATGGTAATGAAGATATTAAATGCATGTAAACATTTTAATTATATCCATTTGAGCCCTTGCATCAATGAGAATTTGTATTTTTAAACCAATTATTTACTATGGAATGGTACTGATGAAAGTTGTAAATAGTTAATAGTTTTTGGCTGGTTATCTTTATTGTGCATGAGTGACTGAATGAGACTGAGCTAATTCTGTTTTGTCTGTACGTTGGAAAACGCAGTAGAAACATTGAGAATAATATGCTGTAATAGTGTTGCTAATGTGTTTCTGGATTAGGAACATGGACTGGCCAGGGGTAGTGGTTTTGAAAGTATCTTAAATTTGCTCCATAATAGTGTTTGGTTACTTTTACATGAATGTGTCTAGTTTTAATGTAGGATAGTTTTTTTTCTTTGTTTAGCTGATCTCTTTTAGTTATGTTTATTTTTTGTATTATTTCTAATGAAACAATACAAATTCCAAGTCTGAGGGTCTGACATTGCTTTAAACTGTTATCAAACAATGCTGTATAAGTCATGTTTTATTCATACATTCTTGTATTACTAGCTTACTCTGATTCAGGGTGATGAGGAGCCTGGTCACATCCCAGCCCTCCACAGGCACAAAGCTGAAAAACTCAACCTATACTCACACACACGGCATGCATGCTGGACAGTTTGGAGGACTGCCAGTTTTTCTTTTCTTGTTAGTTACAGTGCAGTAATAACTTTAGCAAGTAGTGAAGAGCTACCATTGCAATCTATTTGGGTTCTTCACATGTCTCCAATGTATTTGGTAGCTTGTTTAGTAGTTGAATGATAAGTGTTTTTATGGAAGATTATGGAAGATGCAAAAGTGATTGGTTTAGCAGAGGGCATTTGTTTAGTTTGGAAAAAAGTGTACTAATAGCTGAGACTGTGTTTGGATAAAACAAGGAGTGCTGGTTATTAGCCAGTCAATAGTGGAGTTATTGCCTGCACAATTATTTAGGTATGTATTTATGTATGTATATGATTTGTTTGATAAAGCACATAGTAAAGGAAAGGTAGTTTGTAAGAATAGTTAAGTATTCTCAGTTTACAGTATCATCCTTGGGTAACTTTCAGTTAATGTTTTTAAGGAAAGAGATTGCAGTTTTTACATGGGTTCATAAGCGTGTACTACGCTAATGGCCCTGGAGCCTTTACAAGCCTAGCCCATAGGATTACCCTGGCATCGTGTCACCCAACCTTAGTTCACAGTGCCTCTGTCGAGTAGAGCCACTCCCCGGGGTGGGAAGACTGTAGGAGATAAAAAAAAAAAAAAAAAATAGTTTCAGATATTTGTCAGTAGTGGCAGACACAAATAATCCAAATGTGGTCTTGGTCAGTTAGGCTGGGGGAGTAAATCATGAGGTGAGAGAGGATGGACTATTATAGGTAGAAATACCTTGCCTCCTGTGTGCTTTCCTGGTTTTGTATTTTACCTTTGTTTATAATTTGATGAAATGTAGTGTGGGATGACACTGTTGGTCTTGTGCCAAGGATTTGATTATTATGCTGTTTTTTTGAAACCTTTTGAGGTGGTGGAACCTTACATTCAGTATTACGTTTGGAACCCAGTGCATCCTAACTGCTGTGATTGTGTAATTTGAGAATAAACAGCATTATGTGAGCATGTTTGTTACAGTGTTACAACTGTGCTTTGTTATTGTAATCATCTTAAACTGAATTAAAACAGTATTTAAGTTGCCTTCAGTTTGTCAAGAGAGGAAATTATAGATACATAATTACTATACCTGTTTTGCTATTAATGCAAAACTCAAGTGATGGCTCTGGCAAAACTGCTGAATCTGTAGATAATCTGTGGACAGGCTTGTCTGTAATTCTTCTCCAACCAGCAAAAAACATTGTGTTTTTTAATATTAACAGAAAGGAACCATATTGTTCCCTAGCACCTTGGTTGAAAATTACTGGATTATTACTACTGTATCAATGTTTTGTATAGCAATCCAAGGTTTAAGGAGTTCTGAATAAAGTGTTCTACATTTAATCGTGCTATTTTTATTTATTTCTTTAGATTGGTTTTATTGTTAGACCTGTATTTGTATGAATGTTATCTAATAGTAGTAGAGTTGATGTTAAGAATGCCAAATATAAAAACTTAGCATAATAGTACATGAGAAGAACAAAGCACATTTACGAAAGAAAGGATCTTTGTTTTTCAGAGAGCTGTCGGGGGGAATGTTTTTGTCTATAAATGATGGATTGTGATGTAATGATATATATGGGTGAAGGTGTGTTAGGGTAACAATTATCATGGTTTGTTTTGAGGGGAATTTTGCAGGGAATAGTTACTAGTTAGTAAAAAAAAAAAAAAGCCAAGGATTATGATGTACTTGCATACTGGCATCATGATAGGAACTTAAATTTGTATTTGAGGGGCTGGTAAAGAATATGCTTAATACTTATACCAGTCAGTCAATTCATGTCTTGTGAAAGTGGTTACTTGTGTAACAAAGTGATGCTGCAGGAAGACATAAATTGTAGTGGAACTTTACTTACTTATATATATATATATATATATATATATATATATATATATATATATATATATATCATTCATTTTTTTCATTACTAAATAAATATCATTATATTGCTGTGATTGACCTAGTTACAGTATTCTTTTGTTGTTCTTTCGGTTTTTCCCGATCAGAGGTCACCACAGCGGAACTGTGGTCCGCTAATGATTGGCAGATTTTTACGGTGCCGAGGTGCCAGCCCGATGAAGGCGCGCCCATTCACGCATGTCTTTCGAATGCCACTCGACCGCGGGGAGGACATGCAGACTCCACACAGAAGGCGCTCTAGCCGAGAATCAAACGGGAGAACCTCTTGCTGTGAGGCGACAACGCTACGGCTGCACCACCGCAGCTTGACCTAGTTACAGTGTAATACTTTGAAAAAGATCTCAGCAGTGATATAGTGAAATACCACTATGCCACTACATGACTAGCAGATGCGTAATGCTTAGTCAAGATGCTCTAGAGATTTGTTTGCAGGACGTGTTTTAATTAGGGTCTGTAGCACAGATTGCTCTGAGTAGGAGCTTAGAGAATCAAAATGCTACTTTCTGTAAACATGTTAGTCTTTCTGTGTAGTCTACTTATACTGATGATTGAATATAGACAATTTATAAATCATTGGCTGAATGTTGATTTGTGAGAGGAAGACTGATGAGTGCATTTATGAAGCTCGGTAAGTCCTCAAAAGCCTGTTATACTGAGAAGCAATATATGTATTGGCCATAACCTTGACCTCTGATGTTACTGTTGTAACTACATTGTAAATGAGGCTGAGTGATTATGTCAAACCACTATCAATATACTGTACAACACTATGGCAGAATATCAAAGTAATGGCCCTACTGATGCAATTAGAATTTACTATGTACTGCATTAGGTAAAATTGACTGGATTGAAACCCCCCCCCCATAGTGCTGCCCTTCTTGAGAGTGCTTACGGCTAGCTAAAGTTGTGTGCTTTTTCCAGTTTAAAGCACCAGCAAGACTCCTGCATTGTTGCAATTTTCTCTTAAATAAGGCCATTGAGCATGGAAATGTTGTTTAAAGTACACATATTAGAATATTTATCTTGTAGCACCTACGTAGTAACACATGCTTATAAACAGAAAATAAACTGCATTCAGACTTTCATCTTTAACAAGCCCCAGTTTGAACTGGTATATTTCAATTGCTGCTGTATGTATTTTTAAATGTGTGCCACAAAAAAAAAAAAATGCATAACTGGCAGTGTGTTTGAGGGCAGCAGTAGAAGTTGTTACCACTGTTGTGCAAGGATTAATGGAGCCCTTTTACGCTGTTTTGTAATCGTACTGATTGTGACATAAGTGCTTGAGCTCAAAGTGCTGTAGAGGATAAAGTAATGCCAACCCTAAAAAAAAGATGCAATGCTATAAACAAAAGATAGCCTAAATATAATAGCGACATGACCTAAAATCAGGACTACCCCCACCTGTGAGTGATCACAAAGGTGATTTGCTTAATGACAGCTTTATTAAAGAACAGTTTGACAGTTTACCGACAGTCATTAAGTTATTGCAATTACAGATGCTTAATAGTCAGGTGGTCTATTTACCTTTCATTTTGTTTTAAGGTCGTTAAAATAACTACCTTGTAATAAGTCTGTTAACCAACTGACAATAATGATCGCTTAATGACACCTTAAAACCAGTCAAACTTCTCTTTTGGAATTTGACAACTTACAAAATGACACCTTAGGCAATTGCCCCATTTTCCCCACGTTTGCTACAGCACTGAAGTTACTAACAGCAATGAAAGCAGGCAGAGCAAGGCTAGTCAGTATGGCAAGTCAACAAGAATTTAAAAAGTGCTTGAAGTCACCCATTGTTAAATATTCTTCTGACAACCATCTAGCAAATTACAAAGGTGTGGTCCTTGAAGTGAAGGTGCTTGAACCCCAAAAGATTCAATTTTTTTTGTAACTGGAGATATTAGTAATCCCTATGATACAGAGTGCAGAGATCAGGCTGGCTGATACAAGGACAGCAGATCTTGCAGATGGGGGGACCCAAGTGATACAGGGCTAGAAAGACCAGAACAAGAACTTCCTATATTCCTTATATTACTTAACTAGCAGCTGTTATAATCATAGGTGTGTATAGGCTAATGGCCCTGGAGCCTTTACAAGCGTAGCCCATAGAAGTGCCCTGTCATCGTGCTGCCCGACGTTAGTTTCCAGTGCCTCTATCAAGTAGAACCACTGGAGTGATCCCCGGGGTGAACTTTCTATTACTCATCTTCTCATCAAGATTTCTGTTGAAGAGGGACAGCGAGGTGCTCTGCTTGACATGTGTGGGAAGTCTCTTTTAGAGCATGGGCAGTCTTTGTGGTAAGGAAGCTGTCCGTCCAGCATGTTCTGTTGATTATGGTAATGAGGTTGAGGTCTCTGGAGTGTGTGGTGCGGAGGGATTGGGATTTCTTTAGATATAGCATTTCTAACAGAGCTGGGTCAGACATGGCTTTGTAAGTCAAGCAGAGATCACCTCTAAGTAGGTGATATGAAACAGAGAATAGCTGGAGTCTTTTGAGTCTATCCATGTAGGACATGTGTTTAATTCCAAGGATCCTCTTTGTTTGGTACTTCTGTGGCCTCTCCAGCTGTTGCAGGTGTCTAGTGAGGTACATGCCAAAATGGGGCATTTTACTTGATTGGTCTAATGAGAGAAGAGTAGAGAGAGAGACTGACATCTTTCTTCCTGGATGCAAAACCCTTAGTAATGAGATGTGACACATAGAAGGACTTTCTGACCACAGTGGCAATGTGGTGGTTGAATGAGAGGTTGCTGTCAACCTGCATCCCAGGATCTCTTATAACGCCTTCAGTGTTCAGTGGGAACTGAATTTTTAACAAAGGGGATGATAATGCATTATGCATTTTTTGGTGTTAAGCTTAAGGCCATGGTTTCAACACCAGTCAATGGTATCAGTGAGGCCTTTCTGTAGGATGTCTGCATCACTTGGGGAGTTAATAATGACTCCCAGCTTGCAGTTGTCTGTGAACTTGGTCAGCCAGAGTTCTTTTGTGTTGGCCTGGACTTCTGAGAAGTAGATGCCGAACAGGAGAGGACCCAGGAATGATCCACTCATGACTGGTTGGCAGTCTGACTTGGAGTTCGCTACTTTCACACTGTGTCTTCTATCTGTGAGCCAGTTTGCAACCCACCTAGTGATATAGGGGTTGATACCTAGTTTGGGGAGTTTATCAATAATTCCCGAGTGAGGAATGGTATAAAAGGCCTTGGCCAGATCGAGGTAGGCTGTATGCATTGCCTTACCTTCATCCGCAGCCCTGGTGACTGACTCGAAGAAGTCAACCAGATTGAGCAGGCATGATCTCCCTTTCACAAAGCCAAACTGCTTGGGGTCCAGAGTTTGGAGATTTCTTATATCTTTGTTAATCAGGTCCATGATGATGTGCTCCATAGCTTTACATATCAGACTCGTCGGGCTAATGGGGTGATAATTCCCAGGGTCTGTAGTCGCTCTCCCTTTTATAGAGAGGGATGACTGTAGCAGTGCACTATTTGGTAGGGACAAAGCCTGAGGTAAGGCTGTGACTGAACAAGGCACACAGATGTGGTGCCAGTTCACTTTGTAGTTCATGTAGAACACAGCCAGGGATATTATTGGGAACCATGGAAGCTGTATTTTTTTTCCTTGGACAATGCAGCTTTAACCTGTGCTGCAGTAATGCTGGGTGCCTGGCATTCTTCTGGTGTTGTGGTTGGCCCTTTGGGGGGGAGAGAGAGGGGTAAAGTTGGTACTGAAACTGTCGGCCAGTATGTTGGCAATATCTGTTGGCTCAGTATAGGAAGTATCATTGTGCAGTAACTCAGAGCAAATCTGGGTATTGCCATGGAGGTTTTTGATACAACTATAGAAGGCTTTGTGATTGTTTTTAGTGTCTGCTGCAATTCTGCCTTCATAGCTGTCTTTAGAGAATTTGATGAGGGATCTCAACTTTTTGTTGATGCTAATAAGGGAGTTTTTCCAGGCTTGCGACTTCATCTTTTTCTGCAACAGTTTCTTCCTTCTCTTGTAGAGTTTATTAATGGCAGGGGACCACCAGATTGGCTTGCTTTTTTTGGAGGAGGGCATCTTGGTTCTGTTGGGTATGGCTAGTTCCATGCATTTATGTACATGTTCATACAGTGCATTGGTGTATGATCATGCAGCTAATTTCCATTGGCACAGGTGCCGTGAAATTAACCACCTCTGTTTTTAGGAGTCCAAAGTCAGCTTTGGAGAAGTTTTTTCAAGGTGTCACCTTTTGTGGGGGGTGTGAGTGACATGTGGATTTCATGGTGATTAGTTTATGGTCGGATCTGCTGGGGAAGGATTGACTATTGTTGTAGAGCAATGGTCGCCCATGTTAGTAATAACCAGGTCAAGGATGTTACTTCATCTAGTGAGGGTCAGAATGAGATGGTCCAGGGCATTGGAATTGATGAATTCCAGGAAGCGTTGGGCCAGTGTATTGGTGCCTATTAGTTTTCCCAGTTGGAGGAGTAAGTCTCCTAGTATGAGAGTATTGGGTTGGACTTTGATGGATTCCAGGGTGCTTAGGAATGTGGAGTGAGAGTCTAGGGACATGGTTGGGGACCTATAGCAGGTGCTAACCTGGATTGCCATCTTACCCAATGTTAGTTGTACCTGAAGTATCTCGGATGCGTTATGCTGGGCTACTAGTCTAGAGGTGTGTATATCCTTTATGAATATGGAGACACCACCGCCTTTGGAGCTTTGGGCCATGTTTTGGGGCTGAAAGGTGTGGAATGAGTTGTACCCTGGTAGCGCAGGGGTGCTTCCTGCCGCTTTTAAACCTGGTCTCTGTTATAGCACAAATGTTGGTGTTCTCTGTTTTGAGGAGTGAGTGAATTTTGAGATTTAGACATCTAATGTCGAGCACCACGACCCTCAGATTGCATTTGTTTATAGCTGTTATGGTGGTAATTTGGTCTTTGGAAAACCACCTAAAAAAGGCACTACAGGGGTGACAGATGCAGGCCATCTCTGGCAAAGCAGCCAGGTCCGTCAGTCATGTCATCCCAAGCAGACAAATACTGGATCCCCTTAGAATGACACCAGAAATTTAGACAGTTGTTGAAGTCCATCATTTTTTGTTTGTACTGCAGTATCATTCTGGGTGATGGTAGGATACTTCTCAGGGCTAGTGTTATATCTGTCTGGGCCACATAATCAGAGAGCTCCACCATGTCTCTCTTCATGTAGTTCAGGGAGGTGCATCTCAGGTCATTCACACCCACATGGACAATGACAGAGTCATACTTGTTGTGGAGTGACCTGAGTGCATGTGTCATGTGTTGGATTCTGGCACCTTATACACCAGCTGACTGTTACCTTCTCCTTAGTCAACCTAGTGAGTAGGACATATGTGTGCCTCACTGTTGAGTCAGCTATGATTAGTGTATTGGGCAAGGTGTTTAGCCTTAGGGGATTAGGTTGAGGGGCACACTGTGGAGGTGAGCTGTGTTCTGTGGTTTGCGCTGTGTTGTGGTAGTAGAGTGCATTTCTGTCTTGGTGGTCTCTGCTGTTTGGGTAAATTTCTATTGAGAGCCTCCACGAAGGTGGGTGTGTGGTTTGTGTTTTTATGTGAGAGCTGTGATAGTGGGTGTTCTGGAGGGCTATGTGTTCCATGTGGTGTGGTGCAGGTGTTGACCTTTTCCTCTTGACCAGCTAGTCCGGTCTTTGTTGGAGAGTGCATAGCTTCCAATTTGGTGATATAACTGCATCTCTCAAGTCCTGAGTGTTGGGAGGTAAGAAGAGAGAGTTGTCTGTGTACATGAGTCAGTTGCTACACTGCCTCAGAATGCCCAAGTGCACCAGGTTAATAGAAGAAAGCACATGGAACTGCCCTTTAATCATGCCGGGGGGGGGGGTGGTCATAACTACAAAGTACTGGAGCTATTTCCGTGAATAACGATTATTGCTGATGGCACTTGGTGTGCTATAATAATTGCTACAAAAACTGTTGAAGTGCAAAGCGATTAGGCTATTTGAAGTGCAAGAGAAAAAGAGCTAACAAGATCTAAGGGAAAAACTGAAGATCACCTTTCTGGTACCAGTAATAGTTTACTTCAACTCGGTGCCGCTGAGCGGAGCTTAAACAAGTGCAAACCCGGATGAAGAGAAAGTTGAAAGGGATGGAAAAACTGCCCAAACGGCCAGTAAACTACAAAGTAAACTACAATTTCTGGGCCAGAAACCACTCTTCTTGTGTTAGATATTCTGCCTAGTGCTTACCACTCCCACTGATAAGCTAGAAAGCTTCCCTCCAACAGAGAACGGCTTGGGGGGGCTCAGAAGCTTACAAACAGTCCTGGATACAGCAAATCTGTACCAGGACTAGACTAGTTATGGGAAAGGTGGGAAACAAGTGCAAATGCAGGCTTTTAAACCAGAAAGTTGAAAGGTATGGAAAAACTACCCAAATGGCCAATAAATTACAATTTCTGAGCCAGAAACCACTCCTCTTGTGGTAGTTAGGCCACCTAGTGCTTAGCACTCCCACTGAGAAGCTAGAAGGCTTCCCTTCAACACAAACAGGCTTGGGGGGCTCAGAAGCTTACAAACAGTCCTGGATACAACAAATCTGTATCTGAGTTAGACTAGTTCCAGGAAAGGTGGGAAACAAGCTTAGAACTTTTTCTTTTTACAGAAAAGCAGCTAAAACAGCAGTAAAAACAATTCAAATGCAGTACAAGTTAGCACACTTGAGTGTGTAGCAATATTAAAGCAATTACAATTTAAATAAATGCAATTAAATAAAAAAAATGACTAAAAACAAGTGCAGAAAGCAGTAAATTAGGAAAAAAAATTCAAAATGGAGGCACTTAGAGTATCAGAAAACAAAATGCCAGCAAAAATGTAAATCATTCAGTCAAGCAAAAATGAAGGCAGTACAGAACTCTGATCAGTTAAAGTGCCAAAAATACTTATTTCCAGATTATTTGAGAAGCACACTTGGTCAGAACACAAGGATATTCTAGCAATGGTAGATTCTAGCAAAGTGTTTATACAAAAAACAGTGGAAAGGGAGAAAGGAGGAACAGAAGATAATTCAAAGTTAAGAAACTAAGTGGGTTGGCCTTCACAAATGTTGTGTCTGTATTAGGTAGGATGAGCTAATGACACTAGATTGGGAGGAGTGTCCCAGATCAAATTTACAATAGGGGCAGCAACTACAAAGCCACCAAGTATTATAATAAGACACCAACAGGGAGTGAGGATTGGGAAACTATACTACAGCTACTAGCTACACTATTCTAGGCAGAAAACACTACAGAAATGTTTATCACAGCAGAACAATAGCAGTGGGCCACTAAATGAAAGTTTTAAATGGATAAAGGAGCAAGGAGACTCTAGAGAATGTTTTTAACTGCAAACAAATCAGTTATATGATACACTCCTTGGCAGGAAATCAGAACAAACAGATTAACAAATGGTGAAAATTTTTAGTTAAAACCTTTCACACAGTAAAACTAGCTTTACAAACAATGTGACAGTAAAAACCTTATTTATCAGGCCCTGTAAGGCAAGCAAGTTTAGTACAACCATGCAGATTAGTCTATAGCTATAAAATACAGTAAAAAGTATGCAGCAGACAAAAACTGCTATAAATGGCGAGAATAATCGATAACTAGTAAAAAATAAGCAAATAAAAACAGGTTGCTTAGTTATAACAGATCAGAGTTGTGGTCAATACCCCTCCTCCACTCAGCTTGGTGTGTAATCCATAAAGAACCTGCAAAATATAGCACCCCCTAGAAATTCCATTGAGTAACAAAGCTGCAGAATTTGGAGCGAGATACAGGTGGTTAAGTCCTGTATCTGGAAGACCCAACATGCAAGGCATTACAGTAGTCCTGTTTGGGTGACACTAGAGTATATACCACAATACAAAGATTTGAAGGTGAGATGAGGTATTTGATGGTGTTCCTAAGATGGAATGGACTTTTTACAACAGCTCTTGT